>NW_022103907.1:16037406-16038450 GCF_000313985.2 Echinops telfairi | reverse complement strand
CTATCAATCTATCTATCTATCTATCATCTATCTATGTTAAGTATTAAGGTAGCAGATGGATATTGGGCCTCTACACACGTACTCCCTCAATGTAAGAGCACTTTGTTCTAACAACCTGGCATTCAGTGATGCTCACCTTTCTGAAAAGATCACTGAACACAAAATGGGTATATAAGCAAATGTAGTGAAGAAAGCGTATGGTGCCTGGCTATTAAAAGATACAGCGTCTTGGGTCTTAAAGGCTTGAAGATAAGCAAGCAGCCATCTAACTGGGAAGCAAGAGAGCCCACATGGAAGAAGCACACCAGGCTGTGTGATGACAAGGTGTCCACAGGATCAGGTATCAGGCATCAGAAGACTTAAAACAAGCAATCATATTGATATGAACGAGGGGACCAGAGTAGAAGCCCAAAGCCCATCTGTAGACAATTGGACATTCTGGTTCACTCCCTGCAAGAGATTACTGATGACAGCCTGATGAAGCAACGCTGATGCAGCCAGAGCCCTGGAGCTGAGGGAGTCACATGGAGACCCCTGCCAGTGCTGCCACATGGAGACCCCTCCCTCTTCCACCACAGGATCCACAGTATTAGCAAAATTACTTTATAAATCCAATGTAAGTTTGATCCAAATCCCACGACAAATATTCAAGGAAATGGAAAAACTAATTACCTACTTTACATGGAAAGAAAAGTTGCCTAGGATAAATAAAATACTATTAAAGATTAAAAACAAAGTAGGAGACCTTTCACTCCCAGACCTTAAAACCTACTCTGTAGACATGGTAACCAAAACATCATGGTACTGGTACAATGATAGATATGAAGACTAATGGATTTGAATTTAAGAGTCAGAAATACAACCAAATACCTATAGACACTATTTTTTTAATCAATTTATTGGGGCTCATACAATTCATCACAATACATAGATCAATTGTGTAAAGCACTTCTATACATTTGTTGCCCTCATTATTCCCAAAATTCGCTTTCCTCTTGGGTTCCTGGAATCAGCTCATTTTCCTTTTTTCCCCTCCCCTTCCCT
>NW_022103907.1:16034945-16036326 GCF_000313985.2 Echinops telfairi | reverse complement strand
GATGGTGCAAGATATGACAAAAAATAATAATTTATAAATTATCAAGGGTTCATTGGGGAGGGGAAAGGGGGAAGGGAGGGGGGAAATGAGGAGCGAATATCAGGTGCTCAAGTAGAAAGCAAATGTTTTGAGAAGGATGATGGCAACAAATATACAAAAGTGCTTGACACAATGGGTGTATGTGTGGATTGTGATAAGAGTTGTATAAGCTCCCAGTAAAATTATTTAATTAAAAAAAATAAAGAAAGAGCTTTATGTACAACAGCAATTGAATATTGAGAAAACATTTCAGCCCAGTGCAGACCAAGTCCATAAGTCCATTATTAGCTCATATACCTTATACCAATCTATAAATTCCTCTTCAGACTCACAAAACACATACAATGATGTTGAATGCAGGAAGATCACAAGCCAGTGGGTGTACAGTCTTGTGCATCCAGTGGCAGTGGAAGCATCTCAGCACTAGCAGGTGTCTCCATGTGGCTCCTTCAGCTCCAGGGCTCTAGCATAGCTCCATGTGTCTTCTCAACAGGAATGTCTCACAGGAAGTGAGTGTGTGTCCCACTGCCAAGGAGCTATTTATCTTCTTAGTGACTCCAAATGAGGGCATCAAGCTGTGACCTGATTGACATGCTAAATTCCACCACTTCACTTTTAGGTCTCAAATTGACCACAGACTATTTAACTGTCACAAATTAAACACATTAAAGGTGGAAGAAGCAGCCTTTTCACAAATTGTGATGGAAAAATTGGACCTTGAGTCAGTTTATTGTGCCAACCTGGCCGCTAAACACATGTAGGAGAAATGCACCATTAAAGAGATGGGTTGAGTTTGGCCACTGACACCTGTGGACTTAGTTTACAGGGAAATAAAGGAGAAGATGAGAGTGGGTTGACTGGTGCTAGGATTGCTGAGTATTAGTGAGAGACCATGGTCTAAAGGCAAGGCAACCAATGGGTATCTTGTGGAGGCTGAATGAGGCAGCCCATATTGAGTTGATCAGAACGTGACCAGATGGAGATTTTTGACCCTGTGAACTGGTGCTACATAATGGATTTAAAGAAGAATGTCTGGAATCCAGGAGATCCCATAGGCTGACTCTTAGTGCTACCATGCCCTGTGATTAAAGTAAATGGTACAGTACAGTAACCCAATCCTGATAGGACTTATAATGACACAGACCCCTCAGGAAGCAAGGTCCGGGTCACCCCACCAGGCCAAAATCCACAGCCAGCTGAGATGCTTTCACATTCACTGACTCGGCTTTCCTCCTGCAGTTGGCATCATTGCCTCTGTTTTGTGAGATGGAAGAGGACTTTGTGGATTGGTTCTGGACATATGGATTAATGGGTTTGTGTTGGACTTGTGGGCTTGGGCAGC
>NW_022103907.1:16031713-16034237 GCF_000313985.2 Echinops telfairi | reverse complement strand
GATCATTATCAATAAGAGAAATAAATTAAAACAATGAGATATCACCTCACACTGACACTTTTGACAAAATCCAATAAAACAGAAAATAACAAATGCTGGAGAAAATATGTAGAGACAGGAATGCTTTTACATTGCTCGTAGGACTGTAGAAATGTACAACCATTATGAAAATCAGTCTGGTGCTTCTTTAAACAAACATAAATACAAGTACTTTGTGATTCAGCAATCTGTCTATTGGGTATATATCTTTAGAAAGTTAGGAATGTAACACAAACATACATATGTACATTTATGCCTATTGCTGCAATTTCCATCACCAGTTCCTGAAAGAGAACTGGGATTTCTACTCTGGAAATATTTACAGTCTCAGAAATCCACTGAGGGTCACTGTGAGTCAGCATTGACTTGAAGGCAATAAGACTGAGCAGAATGTTGGTGACGTAGTCATACTTTGTATTTCTCTAATAGCTAATTCATGTGAATATTTCTACATCTGGTTGTTGGCCACCTGGATGTCCTATTAGTAAATTTTATATCCATGACTTGTGTCCATTTTTTGATTGGATTATTTGTATTTTTCTTAAATTGTAGTTTTCTGTAGATATTTAAAATTAGTCCTTTATCTGATATGTCATTGGTGATATTTTTTCTAGCCCGTTTTACTCTTTTAATGAAGTCTTTTGTAATGATGTACATAAATGTCATATTTTATAAGGTTCCAGTCTTCTATTTTGTCTTCTATAGTGAAGTTATTTTTTGTTGTGTTTAGCCATGCATTTTTGCCTTACATTGTTAAGTTTGTCCCTATTTTTTTTTTGTGATAGTCCTATGGTTAAAGGTTTATATTTTGGCCTTTAATCTATCTTGAGTTGATTTTTGTATATGGTTTGAGTAATGGGTCCTGTTTCATTGTGCAGGGAAAGATTCAAATTTTCCAATGCTATTTATAGAAAAGGCTATCTCTTTCCCACTTAATGTCTTTTAGTCCTTTAGCAAAGATCAGGTGCCTGTAGGCACTTGGTTAAATTTCTGTGTTTTCAATTCTAACCCATTGATCCATATGTTTACCATTTACCAATACAAACCTTTTGATTGTCATGCTATATAATAGGTTTTGAAATCTGGGAATGAAAGGCCTTCTGTTTTGTTTTTGTTTTTTTAATAGTGTTTGATTTATTCTGAGTTTCTTTCTTTCCATATAAAGTTGATGATTAGTTTTTCCATTGGTTTTGAATGACTGGGATGGGATTTGGATTGGAATTGCATTGAATTTATAAAGTGCTTCTGGCACTACCGACATTTTCACTATATTTAGTCTTCACATCCAGGCGTAGGGCATCTTCCATTTTGTAAATCTCTTTTAGTTTCTTGCAGAAGTGTTTTAGAATGTTATTTCTATAAGTCTTTTGTTTCTCTAGTAAGGTTTATTCCTAGAGAATGTATCTTGTGTGTAGTTCTTGTAAATGATATTGTTCTTTTAATTTCCTTTTCGATGTCATCATCTTTATGTATACAATACTTCAATTGATTTCTGTATGTTGATGTTATAGCCTGCTACTTTGCCATTCAGTTAGCTAGAATAGCTTTTTAGACCAATTTATGCAGATTGGTGCCTTGTATAGATTAAAACTTACGTGATTGTGCACTCTTTACACAAACAATGAGGGTTGGATATATGGCAAGATTTTCAATACTGTTTATTCACAAAGGGAGAATTATGCTTGCTGGCCTAAGACATGTCACAAAACAGCAGAGTGTGAAAATAGAAAATACATGGTAGACTTGAGTTGCCATTTGGGGGGCACCTTCAAAGCAAGAGATTTGAACTACAGTCCAATGACTTCCAAACCCCAAACTTTGGGATAGCACTCATCTTCTGCTTCTCGTATTAGGATGCTTTAGTCTTAAAGTCAAGGGAGTATTTCAGTTCCTTTAATATGCAACAGTTGTGTTTAAGGTGAAGTCAAGTTCACTTAGTGGGGTTTCCAAATCGGATCTTCGGGTGTGGCTTATGAAGGATGTTGTCCACCTTGAAAAGAAAGAATCTAGAGTTCTGGCTGTTTATGATAATGTAGGTCACAAAAGACCGGAAAGAGAGTAGGTCAAAAACACGCACGTATGAACGTAATATTGAGTGTATTCTCTCCTTTCAGGTCTATATAAATAAAGTTAAGCATTTCTTTCTCCAAGGGCAGGTTACCTCACTTGGTTTACCCACTAACAGAAGTGAAATTACCTCTCCAAGACAACATGTTTACACCTCCCATATTTGGACTTGCATTTCCATTAAAATTCAGTGAGCACCCTTGAAAGAGTATCTGTTGATTTGAGGTAATGGTTGAACAATGTTATGTGGCAGGGACTGATTGGTTGTTTTCTTCTCACCACACATGAGACTGACCCCAGTTGAGATGAGACGGTAAACTAAAATACATGGATTGTTGAGCTGTACAAATTAAAATTTTAAGTGACTGGACACTATCTTCATAAACAACAATTTGAATTGGAGAAAGATCAAATTTTT
>NW_022103907.1:16016023-16031393 GCF_000313985.2 Echinops telfairi | reverse complement strand
TACCCTCCCTGTTTTGCCACTCACACCACTGGTAAATTTTAATAAAGTCCATTTACAAAGTCAGAACTATGCTTACTGAACTCAGACATCAATCTGTAACTCTTTTCAGGAGTAGAAAGCCTCATTTTTTTCCTGCAGAGTGGATGATGACTTCAAACTGCTTACCTTGTAGTCAGTAAAACACAACCCTCTATGCCACCAGGGCTCCTGTAGAAAACGTGGTGGTTGTTGTGGGCCATTTAGATGGTTCCAACCCATAGCAACCCTTGACACAACAGAACAAACATAGCCAGGGCCTGCACGGGTCTCACAATTGTTCCTGTGCTCGAGTCCCTTGTTTCAGCCACTGTGTCGATCCATATCCTTGAGGTCCCTCCTCTCCTTTGCTGCTCTTCTACTTCACCAAATATGATGATGTCCTTCTAATTTGATGTTTTTCACATGCACAATTTAGCGATCTCAATGAAGTCAATGATGTTGTACAACCATCGCCAATAACTATTGCCAACATTTTCATTACCATACACAGAAACAATGCTTTCTAAACAAGGACTTAAACCCTACCCTCTTCTGTGGCAACCATTATTGAACTCCAATCCCTATATATTTGCTTATTCTAAACAAATAGTCATTTTCACCCTTTTAACTCCTTGGAGGCAGAAGGCAGGTCTTGGTAGTCTAAAATGTACACCTTGAGTGGTAGAAACACATTACTGACACTTGTCAAGTTGCAAGGTCCTAGTATTCTATAGATACACACTAAAATTAACTTAACACTTTATTTGAATGTTGCTTGGTCTTATTATTCTATTTTATATTCTCTCCTCTTATCTTTACAGAATCCATTTTGAAGAGACAGAGGCTGAGCCTCGGAAAGCTAAGTATCTGAACTCTTGAGAGAAAGAAGGAAAAAAGCAGTCCTGTTAATATTTTGTTTCCTTCTTCTCTGGCAAGGAGAATGAGTGTCACACTGTAAAAGTACAGCATTCATGGTCAAGGAGCATTGAAGCACCAGAGAGAGCGAGCAGTGCTGATAGAAACTAGAGTGCTTTTTCTTAAATAATTTTCAATCCACAAGCCCCAATGCCCCTAATGGTAGTAAAACAGCATTTGAAGTGGTCGGAGCACCACCTTTAGAAATTAGAGAGATATTACCCAGTTAAAGTAGTGCCAGGAGATTGGGCTCTTTGCTGTGGTTTTCCTAAAAGCAAACCCATGGATCTGGGTTGAAATCACGTTTGAGGAGGTGGTCCCAATGGAAGTGGAAATGTGAGACAAGAAGTTGAGAAAAGCAAGCAAAAATACACTAATTAATTACTCCTCTAGAAAATAGGGTACATTCCAACTGTGGTTTTGTGAGAGATTGAGGAATAACTGCCACAATTTATTGACCTAGCAAACCTACTCCTGTACATAATTACAGTCCCAGAAGCCCAAAGGGACACCACTATGAGTCAGCATAGCCTGAATGGCAGTGTGGTGTTTAGTGTTGTCTTTGCCAAACTTGGTCCCTCTTTAGGAGGCCCAGAGGAATTCACCGTCTGGCAAGCCCACTTTCCTCTGGAGACTAGCCAGCTATCGGTGCAGAAATACCCTTCGGCAGATGGGAGGGAAGTTGGTGAGCACAATGCAGTGCCCCTCAGGGAAGGCTGTGAAGATGTGGGTGGGGATTAGGAAACATCCTGCAGCTGCAGATCCATAAGAGTGATATTAATGTGCTTTACACAATTGATCTATGTATTGTAATGAATTATATGAGCCCCGATAAATTGATTTAAAAAAAAAAGAAAACAAAAGGTACACTCAAGTTCCTACAAAAACAGTGAAAACGATAGCAATCTCCAGAAAACAGAGATTTTGTTTCTGAATACTCCCCAGGCCTTTCTTCTCCACAGAAGCTGGTGGAGTTGAACTGCCAACCTTGGATTAATAGCCAAGCACTTAACCCCTGTACCACTTGGGCTCCTGAAATAATATTCCAAAACAAAGAAAAAGCCCACTGCCATTGAGTCAATTCTAGCTCATGTTAATTTCATATAGGGTTTTTGAGGCTGTAGATCTTTATGGAAACATACAGTCTTCTCTTTCACCTGCGGAATGGCTGGTGGGTCAGCTGTGCAATGTGTACTTGACCCTGGGCCCCTTGGATTGTCTTGTGTCGTTTTTGTTTATTTATTTATTTTTTTGTGGTTGTTATTAGCATACTGCTTTGCCACAGATCTGAATTTTAGATTCTCAAGGGGTAAAATATTTTTCTATGTCCTACAGACAAAACGATTGAAGGTGTAGATGGGCAAGTTCACCGGAAATGGTGGACAGAAGCAAGCACGTTAATGAATGGTCTTTGTCATCCTACTTCAATGTGTCTATTCCTTTAGAACAAATTACATCTTTTAAAACAAATGTAGTATCTCATGTTCACACAGTGTTTTTCATATGTCCTATTACAGGGTAAGGCGTCCTGCTGGCATAATGGGTTATGTGCTGGACTAATAACCAGAAAGTTAGCAATTCAAATCCAAGATGAAGCTATGTGCTCCTGTGAGGTTTTCCAGTCTAAGATACCTGAAGGGGCAGTTCGCTCTGTCCTTCATGGCAAAGTGATTTAGAGCTGACTCTATGGCCATGGATTATTACTGGGCAAGCACTCCCTCTGGGCCATGAGTATCTGCCATTGATGAAGATGTCCAGGAGAATGACCTAAAACTCTGTCCTGTACTTTAATATTCTTCTTATTTACAAATACTTTGGACAAAAACATGGAAGGCACATCTGTAAATATTCAGATAGGAGGCATGGTGACAGTCTGTTTCTTTATCTATCTAATGGTGTGCTAGTCTGGGTACTTTAGAGAAACAAATCCACAGAAACTCATGTATAAGAGAGAGTTTTATATAAAGGGTAAGTGCACATCAAGATAACATCCCAACCCAGTGCTGCCCAAGCCCACAAGTCCAACATTAACCCATATGCCCGACACCAATCCACAAAGTCCTCCTCCATCTCATAAAACACACACTATGACCGAGTCAGTGAATGTGTAAGCATCTCAGTGCTGGCATGGGTCTCCACACAGGTGCTCCAGCACCCAGGGCTGCATCGGGGTAGGTCCATGTGGCTTCTTCTCAGGGATTTCTTGCAGGAAGGGAGCCTTGCCAGGTGAAGCAGGGAACTGGCTAAGAAAGCTGCACCTTGGTCCGACCATCACAAAGCACCCAAGAACTTGAAAGACAAGGCTCCCTGAGCCATTTTCCCCTACGCCCTTCAATTAACCCCACATGTGTTTATTGGCCAGGTTGGCACAATAAATTAACTACCTCAAATGGTAAAATCAAGCCAAAGCCCCAAACCCAAACCCATTGCTGTCAAGTCAATTCTGACTCACAGCAATCCTATAGGACAGAATAGAATAGGTTTCCAACTCTATAAATCTTTGCAGGAGCATAGCCCCACCATTTTCTTCAATGGAACAATTTGAAGGTCAATTCCTGACCTTTCGGTTGGTAGCTGAGCACGTAACCATGATGCAACCAGGACTCTTAAAGGTAAAACAATACTTACCTTTTAAATGATGAAACATTAGAGGAAATGACATTGGCAAAGCACTTAGGAAAGTGTCTGAAGCATGTACGTGCTCAACAGATAAATAAGCAATGTTATCATTAGGAAGGCTTTATGGTTTTGCTAAAATCCACACAGCTGGAGACCAGTAGCTATGTTTTCAAACTCAAGGTTACTGATTACTTTAGTGCTGTCTTTATAATATCTCAACTTTGTGTATTAAAACGTAGAATAAAATCATACCTTTATTTGCAATTTTTCCATGGTTGAAAGTACTTCATGTTCAGTAGGAAAGCGTATTAGAAAATCCATAAACACAGGAAACAAGAATAACAGCACAAACAAAAGCCATAGCAAACAAACTGTTCCTTTTAGATCCATTTATATGAGTTCTAGTTGAAATTTGGTGTTATCTTTCAGTTCTCTTTTTAATATACAGCTTTAAAACAGTTATATTTTATCTGTTCTGTCTTCTAGATTAGTGTATGTTTGCTATTGAAATATATGCATTTGGATGCATTTTATGTGCCTCAAGTTGAGTAATGGCATACTGGTCTAGAAACTTCCCTTAACCACTTCCCCAGAGTGGGCTTCTAGGCTGTATTAATGAAAGCATTATGCATGAATAGCCACCTTGGCCATATGAGTGCACACTTCCTACCACAGGGCAAGGCCCAGGCTCCCATAGAAGCTCTCCTGCCTTAGCTATCCATGCTGCATGCTCTCAAGCTTGCATCATTCTCGGTGTTTTCTCCAGGAGTGAGGGAGATCCTTCCACAGGGGGATGTTTTTTCACTGCGTCCTCTTGTCTTGGATGCATGTATAGTCTCTTTCACTCCCCCAAATCGTCTGCATCCTAGAATGTTCTCTCTGGATATCACAATACCCTCGATTCTCAATTCTCACAGTATTCTCAAACCAGAAATGTACCTTATACTGCCTCCACTTGCCTCTCCTGGTGCTTAGACATATATATTGTTGGGTTATTTGTCAAGGAGTGTTTGGTACACCAATAAAAAAAATTCCTTGCTAATGTGATACACACTGTACCCAGAAAGGTTATCAATCCAGATTTCCTCTCATACCAAGAAAACGCAACCCATAGCTTTCAGTCATACCATTCTGACTCTGTAACTGAGAAACTGAAACGAAATTTCCCCTAAAGCCCAGGAGAATGATGAAGGCATCAGGGAAGCAGGCATGCACTCTCTTTGCAGTGCTTTATAGACTAATGTAAAACATGACAGAGGTTCAGGCTGAAGGGCAGAGCGTTTACACGGTGGGGGTTATATATATGAATGTATGAATATCAGGCCTTCTGAATTAAAATTGAGAATTCATATCTAAAACTTGGAGCTGTGTACTGCTCCACATGACTGATTTCTTTTCCCTGATACATCAGATATTTTTTTCCGGTATAATTAATGCCAATCTACTGACATTTGTGGAATGTGTGTGAAATTCAAAATGAGCATTCTGTTTTTCTTAGCTCTCAGTTCTTGCCTTAAACCAGGAAACAAAAACAACAAAATAATGTCCCATTCTTCCATGAACTGTCAACA
The DNA here is from genome assembly GCF_000313985.2 of Echinops telfairi. Taxonomy (NCBI): domain Eukaryota; kingdom Metazoa; phylum Chordata; class Mammalia; order Afrosoricida; family Tenrecidae; genus Echinops; species Echinops telfairi. Next base: position 16,026,270 of record NW_022103907.1, on the reverse strand, counting down.
CTGAATATTTGGATCAGTCTGACTCTCAAAGAAAATCGCATACTCTTCAAATTCACATCTTCACAAATAGAGAGACCAATAATTATTTTCATAGTAGTTTTTGAAGAGTTTAGCTAGCAAGGTTTCAAAGTGCTGTAGGATCTCATTGCAAACCAGTACTGGAACAGAGTTCTAATTTTGTCAAATTTCCTTGACAAATTTTCCCAGTGTGTAAATTTGGCACCCTTGGATGCTCAGGTAATTATAACGGAGTTAGTACTGTTTTCTCAGACAGGTCATACAACTTCCTCAGCTGTCAGTACGTATTTCTCTATGGATATCACCTTATTTTACTTCTACTCTAGTTGCTTCTCTCAGTGCCCTTTCTCTTGGTCTCACGTTTCCTGGTAGGGATCAGGCATTAAAAAGACAAAGTCATGAGTTGTTTCCCCAGTCATAACTTTCACAGAAACCTTCCCTGTCTCCTAGTGAGGTGGGTCTCCACTGCTGGAGAGCTCAATGTCTAAGACTTTCACTTCACTTACCTTGTCACTTCTAAATCTGTGAGGTGATTAAAATGTGCTCTGAGTCCCTCCTACCCTGCCTTTGTGGTAACCCATGACCCATAGACTGGCGCAAGAACACTATCAATCCATGCTGATTGCCTCATTATCCTCTATTTGACCCCAATGGAGAAAAATAGAGACAAATGTGAGAGAAATCCTTCCACAAAATATGTGATTCTGAGTGAGGAGGAATCTAAGGTGAATGAGGGAGGTAAATGGGGACTGTTAGCCTCCATTCCTCTTTTTTAAGAGAGCTTGGATAGAAATCTTGAACACCTTAATCAATTATTTATTTATTCAGAATATATATATTTAATATGTATGCCCTTCATAGTGATCGGCTCTAAAAAAGATATAAAGCTGAACGCATTCTTGTCTTCAGAATGCTAGGGAAAAGCAAGTAACACAACTAGCTGCAGTGGGAAATAAACTGCATAGTGGATACTCAACAAATACTTCCTACAAGATTAGAAAACCACTGGGAATCAGAGGCTAGAGAGATTACATGTGTTCGGGGGAATCAATAGCTGAGATGGCACAATGACTTGGTCTCTGCACAAGAAGTAGAACTTTCAAAGGTGGGGATGGGAATATGGGTGTTGGATATAACATGAAGGAATAGAAAGCAAAGAAGTACTGTAACCTGTTCAGGGGTCCAAAGGCCATTCCTCAGGCTGAGCAGGGAATGTGTGGGTTGAAGAAGAAGAAAAGAATGGAGAACTTTGGTCGTCAGGCACAGAAGAATGACTTTTATTTGTGAGATTTGGAGAACTTTCCAAGGAATTTTGAGGAGATGTGACAAGAGGTTTCCTTTGGAAGACACATGGTAGGACTTGGTTAAATGCATTGCAGTTGGGGAGGCTCTCAGGAGACACATGCTGAGCACCAATACACTGATCGAGGTCAAAGCAGAGGACTGAGAAAGGTAGGTGGACTGGAACCATCTGCCATCCAAGGACACTTGTTGAAATTTCAAGACTGATTGAACTTGGGATTGGAGACAGCTGAAAATATAGCTTTACCGATCGATTCAATCTCGAGTAACCAAGAATTTGGGGACTCAAATAGAATTTGTGGGATCACAACACTGATTTGGGGGAGAATGAAGAAGATCACCTTGTTGATTGAGATATTGAGCTTTAGAACCTAGCAAGGAATGATGAGGGCAATGGATGTACAAATGTGCTTTACACAGTTGATGTATGTATGGAATGTGATAAGAGTTGTATGAGCCCACAATAAAATGATTAAAAAAACAACAACAACAGAAACTAGCAAGGAAAGACATACAGAGGAAGATGCCTACAAAGAAGCCATAGAGAAATATGCTTTGGGAGTAATATCTGCAGAAGGGAGAGTGTAGAAAGATAAAATAAAGAACAACGGAGGGTGGGTACAGTGGATGTGGTAAATCAGCCCCCTGAGGAGGCAGATGGCAGCCACAAAGAAGTGGGTCAAGGAAAAGCAATCCTAATACAGTGGCTAGGATTCAATATTCAATATCTCTCATTGAATTTCTTGAAATTTTAATGAAAAATATTAAGACTTCATGAAGTAAAATATTTTCTAGGGATTTAATTATATAGTAATTTGTTCCCTGGGGGGCAGTGTCCTAACCTTGGCTCTCAGGCTATTGTTATAAAGATAACTTGTCTTTGGTTCTGCTGGTAGAAAAGAGCATCGAAAACTTAGAGAGGGGTCATTACAAGCCCAGAGGTGTAATCAAAGGGCTGAAATAGTCTTGGAGAGTATAGAGCAAAAATCATAGAGCAAAATAGAGCACACACATTGTTGTATGTTACTGAAAGCCACTATTAATTCATTGAATTCCCCTTTTACATTGGTCCTGAACTGATCCCTCCTGATAGCATATGCAAAGTAGTTGAGATGACTTGTCACTCTCCCTGCTTCTAAGAAGCAATCTGGCTGTACTTCCTCCCAGAAAGATTTGTTCATTCATATGTTACATAATTTGATTTCTTGACTGCTGTTTCCCTGGGCAGTGATTGTGGATCCAAGCAAGAGAAATTCTTGACAACTGCCATCTTTTTTCCATTATGATGCTGTTTATTGGCCCTAGTCATTAGCTTTTTGTTGGGGTATAATCTATACTGCAAGCTATAGTTTTTATTTCAGTAATAAGTGCTTCAAGTTCTTTTCCTTTCAGCAAACTGTAACTGGTGATTGGTTACAAAGACTTTCACATGTATCTGATGATTTTTGCCCGGTCTTTCCTCACTGATCTCATTGTCTGCTGCTTTCCTTTGCTGGACTTTTGCTGCCATTTCCCTGGCATTCTTGCTGCTCCTGGAAAGAGCTGACCATGTGCCCACTTCAGGGCTTGTCCCTCATAATTCCTCTTCCTGAAACCCTCTCCATACAGACACACATCCAGTTCACCCCATCTCCCCACCCCTTCCATTTATGTCTCCTCTCAGAAATCTGTTCCTCAAAGAGCATCCTCAAAGGGGATCCTCGCCAAATGCACGAGTCCCTTGTTACTCTCTCTTTATCATGGTTTATTTTTCTTGTTAGCATTTATCACTCTGTGAAGTTATTAATTCATTTATCTATTTTCTGTTTATCTTTCTAATTAGAACAAAGACCTAGGAGGTTTGGGACTCTGCCTTGTTCACTGTATTATTTAGGTCTAGAACATCACCTTGCTGGACATATGGTAGATGGTTAAATATCAGTGGTTAAAATAATTGATTGAATGCATGCATACAATTCTTAAAGTGCATTTTGTTTTCCCTTGAAGGAAACTGGGAAGATAACTCTACTTGACAATGTGAAAAGTGAAACTAAAAAAAATTTATGTGGGTTGCCCAAGGTAAAGGCTTAAAAGTATGGTCTCTTGGCTTCAAGTTCATAGAGGTCATAGTTATAACCTCATCCCTTATGAAAAGGGTACATCTGCACTTCTTACTCTTAAGCATTTAGACGGGATTGAATGTGATGCACACATTTGGGTACTTTCATTTTGAAGGCAAAAATGCCTGTGGCTATTAAGAATCCCTCTTTTCAATTTTGCTTTTTTGTTTTTCTGGATAAAGCCAGTGAAAAAGTGATGTTTTATTTTTGCTATGTTCAGCAAGTCTCTAAGGCACATATTCATGAAAAGCAGAAATGCAAGATGGCTTTGTCTTTTTTAGCATGATGCAAACAAGTCGGTGTTTAAGGAGAAAATAAAAGATTTCATATTTCTCCCAGATCATTCTACTACCTAGCTCAGAATTTGGAAAGCATTCTGGGCAGTGAACAACTGCCTTAGGTCCAAGAGCAGGGCTAAAATGAAATGTGAATATCAAGCTTTCATATTAGTTTTTGTTTTTACAATTTAAACCATCATGTGCTGGAAGATAAGCGAGGGGTGATGCTTTTTCTAGCCCTTTAGTTAACTCCTTTTTCATTTTAGGAGAATATACATATACATATATTATATATATTATATATACAATGTATATATTAGGAAAAAATATGTATATATGTAATATATAATATTTTCTTATGACATTACTTTTTACCTCAACATTTTATAAAAATAAGATGTTATTTTACTTGTGTTTGTCCACCAAATATTTATTCACTGGATGTATTAGGCCAGCAGAGGTCTTAACTCAGACGGAGGGATCCAGGGACAGTTCCTGAAGGGGTAATTAACGCTTGAGATGATAGAGATATACAAGAGTTAGATCATATATTATGTAAATTATATTAATTGATGGACCTTGTTCATTTTCTCTTTTCTCTAAGAAAAAATATGTTGGGTATAGGGATGAATTTAAACAGGGATGAATGTGATTAGATTTCCTCCATTTAATAATTCTACAGGAAGTTAATATAATGGAGGAGATAAGTCATAATAGTAGTAAGAAGGATGATAGATAAGTAGTATGAAGAAAAAATTCAGATACCAGAGATTCTAATTACAATTTATTAAGATATATTTACAGAGGGAGGGGGTGCGGGAGGGGGGTAAAATCGTTAGTGATACCCTTCAAATTCCTTCCCTGCCAATTGAAAACCCCACAGCTTGCTGCAGTTTGCACGCAGTTTGCTTGAAATGAAATTAGAGATTGTGCCTCTCTCAAGTTTTTGTTATTGGATGTTGTCTATTGTTGTTAGGTGCCGATTCTGACTCATGTCAAGCCTATGCAAAGCAGAATTAAACCCCTCCCAGTTCTGTGCCACGACACAATGGTTCCCATTCCAAGCCATTGTTGCAGCCACTGTGCCAACACATCTTGTTGAGGGTCTTCTTTTTGCTGTCCCTCCACCTTGCCAAGCATGGTGCCCTTCACCAGGGACTCGGCTCTATCGACAACTAGTCTAAAGTATGTAAAGCCAAGTCTCACCAGACTTCTTTCTTTGGAGCATTAGGGACAGATTTTTTCCAAAACATAGTTGTTAATTCTCTTCGCAATCCATGGTACTTTGATTATGCTTCATCAGCACCACAATTCAAACACATCAATCCTTCAAATGCAACGATACTTCTTTTCCTTGTCCAATGTCCAATTTTTTGCTGCTTATGAGGCGATTGAAGTGCGTGGGTTCAGTGCATCTTCGTCCTCACAGTAACATCCTTGGTTTTCAACATTTTACAGAAGTTTGGGGCAGCGGATTTACCTAAGGCAATGTGCCATTTGATCTCTTGGCTGTGGCTGCCATGAGTATTGTTTATGGTTTCAAGCAAGCCTAAATCCTTGACAACTTTATTCTTTCCTCTATTTATCATAATGCTATCTGGTGGTCCAGTTGAGAGAGTTTTGATCTTCTTTACATTGAGTTTAAATCCATACCAACGGCTGCAGTCTTCATTACCAAGTGCTTCAAGTCCTTCTCATTTGCAGCAAGCAATGCTGGGTCATCTGTATATTGCAGGTTGGGAAGAAGCCTTCTTCCAGGTCTGATGCCACATTCTTCTTCCTGTAATCCAGCTTCTCTGGAATGTATGCCAACTTCACCTTCATTTCTATCACCAAGGACATATTTTCCAAATGCGATTCCTTCCTCTTTGTAGCTGACTTGTGCATTCCAGTTGCCAATAACTATCAAATGCAACTTGATTGTAAGTTTTTCCAATATCAGATTGAAAACATTATCAGCATTACTCAATTTCTGCATCACTAGCCTTAGGAGTTGGTATCTAAGTTAGATTAATAGTCATATCAATTGGATTTTCTTGTATGCAGTTAGATATTATCCTACCACAGACAGCATTGTACTTCAAGATAAATTCTGAAATGTCCTTTTTGATTATTAAAGTAAAGCCATGTCTCTTCAAGATGTCAATCAAAATGGTCAGTACCAGTATATTTCAGTTCACTCTTGCCTAGGTTATTGATCTCTATGTGCCTCATTTCATTTTTGACAACTTCCAATTTTCTTCGAATCATACATCCCAAGTTCCGATTATTAATAGATGTCTGTAGCCATTTCTTCTCAGTTTGAGTTGTTCCCCATCAGCAAATGAAAGTTCACACATTTCACTCCATCTGTGTCATGAAGGTCAACTCTACTTTGAGAAGGCAGCTCTTCCATCATATTTGAGGGTCTTCCACCCTGAGGGGCCTACCTTCTGGCACAATCTCTGACAAAGTTCTGCCGCTATTCATTGGGCTTTCAGTATCTGTCAGTGTTTCCCTGCTATCCATAAGGTTTTCAGTATCTAATTCTGTAGAAGTAGACAATCTATTTCTTTGTATTGTGTTCTTCATCTGAAAGCTCTGCTGAAACCTGTTCACTTTGGGTGTCCTTGATGCTATTTGAAATACATAGTTTCCGGCATCACAGCAACATAGCAACAAACTGATAGTCAACTGGTGATATTGAATTGCACATGTGTACAATGTTGAATTGACAAATGTCTTGAGATTACTCTGTCTCTCTATGCATCCATTTAGGTAACTATGTATGCATCTATCTATATAAGAAAGGTTCAGAAAATGTGTGGCTAAAGAAAATAAAACTGGATTTTTTTTTCTTAACGATGGTGAAAAAATTTAAGGCATCTGAGTTCAAAATTTTAGAGTCATCCAGGAAGAATGATAGATTCAGGGCCTTGGTGACTGGATTGAATAGGAAAGAAAACTCTCTGGAGTTAAGGAGGTGAAGAATAGATAATCTACACGAATTCTACAGTGACTACAGGAAATGTTAGAGATGAAGTGTGTCAACCTGATTTCGAAGTCTTCAGTCGGCATGGCAGAGTCTGCAGGAAGTCTGATCAAATGTCATGGTGGATTAGTCAGATGGCATGAGTGCCTAATGAACTATGTCCGTTTATATGTTTTTGTCACTCTTTTTTTTCACCTGACAGGAAAAGACAAATGTTTGCGCCTTAGATGTCCACTCACAAGTTGTTAAGACACAGTCACCATGACATGGATTTGAGAAGCACAGTGTGAAAGTGGGACAAGGTCATAAGAATTCCTCCGACTGTGCATTTTCAGTTTGTCATTATGGTTAGGGTGGCTGGTCAGAGACTCTATTCAGGTTCTTGTTTTCTCCCTGGTCTGAATCGAGAAAATCAATAGATTTCACCCATTCTTCAGTGTTCTTTCTCTAAACGGCTTTATTTGAACACTTAAAGACACCCGCCTTTATATTCTCCTCGAGTTGTTTGGGAAATGTTTTTTAATCATTCAACATCATAACTATCTATAAGAAAGGAAAAAGACAAAGTGACAAATATAAACTATCTGAATCAAGACAGGTAAGAAATAGCCTGTCACTGTGAAATGAAGTTTACCATTATTAGAAATATTCATAGTTTGAAAGATTACCTTGTCTAGAACTGCAGATAGCATCTTTTAAACTGAAACTACATGCCATTTAAAATTTAGTTGCCATGTGGTGTCAGAGCAGTAAGTAAAATAAGATAGAGACATTGTATAGCTCTTGGAGCAGAAGATGCACTCTATGCCAAGTGAATGACAGTACAATGTTGAGTGCCGCCCCCAACATATCACTTTTTTTATTCAAGCAAAAACCATGTAGGTGTGGGATAAACCCCAGGAAGCTTACATTCTCAGTCAACCATAGATAAGCTGTATCTTTACAGTTCTAATTTTGCTGATGCTAAACACCCTTTCTTTCTCCTTTTAAAAAAAATGTAGCCCCTGTATCTCTTCAATGGCTTGTGTTCCTGGGTGCTTTAATTGCACTGGTTACATGAGATGACAGAGGTCCTGATTCGGCTGTGGCTGGTGGGTTAGGTGAACATGAACTGGGAAGGAGATTGGGGGTTTAATAAGGGAGGAGACCATATATAGGGAAAGAGAAAAAGAACATGCAGTCAGTATTTAATGAACCAATTCACTTGAACAATAGGTAATTGAGTATTTGTTGGGAATCCTCCTTAGTTCTGGCTTCTACCGACTCTATGTGTAACAAAACTCACCCCTGCCCCACTTCCTCCTTTTTACAACAGTTGTTGTGTTTGAATCTATAGTTGCAGCTACTATATTAATCCATACACTTCCAACTTAATATGTACAAATACATGTGACTTGTGTGGACATGAGGGTAGCCCATAGGAGACACGTCCCACAACCTGTGTTCATAAGTAAGTAGAATTCCAGGTAGGTAGTCAAAAAGGGGTTACAAGCAAGATATAGGTGGCAATGGTCATGTAAAGTCAGGAAATGCTAATTCCAGCAGTTATTTGGAAACAGTGAAAGGAGGGGTGAAATTTGAGGGTGAAAAAATTAGATTCAGGCATAACAACAAAACGAAAATCACTGCCATCTAGTCAATTCTGACTCGGAGTGTCCCAATAGGACAGGACAGAACTGTCCCTCTGGGTTTTTTGACCCTGCACTCTTTATGGTAGCAGAAAGCTTCATCTTTCCCTCAAAGAGAGCAACTAGTGGTTTCAAACTGCTGACCTTTCAGTTAGCAGCCCAACTTGACGGCATACCAGAATCACCTGGTGATCTTTTGAAGTAAACCAATGGTGAGGCCCCGTGTTAGATTAGCCAAAGCACATTGTATTTTTAAACAGCTCAAAGATGATTCTACTGTGAATCCAAGGTGGACAGTCCACTGAACTAAATTATGGGAAGAACTGTATTCTTTGATCTTTCTCGTGATTTTACTTCTATTAAATAAAACCCACATTAGGGAAAACACTTATTCCTTTATAATCCTTTTTTCTTCTTACTTTATGACTCTCCTTATAATTTATTCCTTTCGTTTTCTATTATTTATCTTTACAGACTATATTTAGAAATACATTGAGATAACAAGAAACAAGAAAACAGTAGGATTTACGGACTTTCTTATCTTTCAGAATTCAGAATTCATTATAATTCACTTCAATTTCTAATGCAGTCTATATGTATGTTTATTATTAAATATGAAATAAATATTCAATAATGTTCAAACTTTCTGATATGGTCCACCAACCATGTGGCAATCTATCATAGTGTGGCTTGTATGTTGCTATGATGCTATGACCCATGGTAGATAGATTCCAGGGGAACTTCCAGATGAAATAAACACTGTCATCAAGTCAATTCTGACTCATAGTGACCTTATAGGACAGAGTAGAATTGCCACAATTGGTTTATGAGCATATTAATCTTTATGAGTAGAAAGCCTCATCTTCCTCTGGTGTAGTGTTTGCTGGTGGTTTCAAACTGCTGACCTTGTGGTTAGCAGCCCAATGTGTAACCCACTAGGCCACCTGTACTCTTCATAGCCATAAATAGACAGATTATTAATGATAAGCACGATTCCTCCTTTAAAAAAAATAAGTGAGCTATATTTCACATAGCAAATATTCACCCCTCTAAAGTATACAATTTAGTGGTTTGCATCTATTCACAAAACTCTTTGGCTGTTACTACTGCCTAATGTCAGAACATTATCATCACTACAGAAGGACACTCTATGTGATTAAACTTCTCCTTTTAAAAAGTCTACTTAATGTATGAAGTGACAGAGGTTTTCTTTGTACAAAGCCAATTGCTAAAATAACACCAAGATTTCCTATTTAACCATGTATCGGAAAAGCTGGATTTCTCAATATGTTACCAATCATATCTATTTATCTTTAAAATGATAAGCCCAGATATTAACAAATGTGATAGTTTTATAAGTTGTCAAAGGGAAATTACTATTTTCATACATTTTAATGATAAACTACATTATGAAATATCCATATCTATATCTATCTATCCTCTATCTATCAATCTATCTACCTATCTATCCATATATTTAGTCCCCAACTTAAGAAGAGGTTCTCTAATTAACTGGTTATAGCTAAGGTAAAATATCTCATTTTTTAAGTTTAAATTATTATTGCCTCCTATTATTAGTCTCTTTGAAATCCAATCTTAGATTTTCCTTGGATGTTAATACATGAACAATAACATCAGAAAATGTGTGCTGCAACATTGTATGTTGTACATATTACTAAATACAAACTGTTCAGAAAAGGAAAAGAATAATTGTTAGTGAAGTTGTTGGAAGAAGAATATATCATAAATCAGGGACTAGGTGTATTTACATATGAATATCTATCTATCTTCTACCTATTTACCATCTATCTACATATCTATCATCATTTTGTTAATCAGAATATATGTTTATATAGCATTCCCCATTTCATGACTTTAAAAAATACAGTTAATCTCTTTTCTCAGTCTGATCCGAGTCTGTATAGTGCTTTGTGACTATTCAAATAACTGT
>NW_022103907.1:16004687-16015923 GCF_000313985.2 Echinops telfairi | reverse complement strand
GCCCAGCCCCTTGGGATCTGTAGCTTTGACTGTAATTATCCAGAAAGGAAGTAATTTGGTAAACTTTTGCAACACACGCAAGAACTTAGTACTTTGTGTAACAAAGAGAAATAGTCATAGAAGTCATTACTTAGTTTTGTCTAGCTGAATTTTGATCTCTAATGAGCACCCAGTTGAGCATCTATGATATGCTTGACCCTCTCATGTGTTCTATAGCCAACATGAGAATTTTAGTGAAAAACAAAAACAAAAGCTTTTATTGTGAAGTGTGTGAATGCTTACAAAGCAAATCAATTTTCCATGCGACAATCATACATATTTTATTTCACATCATTGATTTCAACCTCTGCAATGTAATATCATTAACCTCACTTCCTCCCTCCATCTCCTCTTCCATTTCTTTCTCTTTTTAACCCTTCTGAAATCCATTCTTGGTTAAGTGCTTCCACTTTGATGTCCAGCATTTAATTATCCTAATGTGCATATCCCTTCCTAGTACTATTATTGTCCTTACAAACCAAATTAAGCTATGGAGTAAGTTCATTACCAGACCTGAAGGGTGACTAAAGGCCATAGTTTTCCATAAGTCTGTATAGCTGACCATTAAATCTGCTTTTATTCAACTATTTTTTATGATTTTGAGATTTGTTCCACACTTTTCTCTGACCCTATCCAGGACCTTCTAATGTGAGACCTTTGGGGACTGTTGGTAGTGGAAACCAAGCATCACCTGGTTCTTCTTGTCTCCAGGTCATAGAGGGTGATGTTTGTGTGGCGCATTAATTCATTAGACTGTTTCCACTGATTTTTTTTTTGGTATGTCCTTGATTTTTTTTCTTCTTTGCTCTGGAGAGAGACCAACAATTGTACCTTAGATGGCTGTTCATGAGTTTTCACGATCACAGTCAATACTTACTGTATTAGTCTAAGTACTTTAGAGAAACAAATTCACAGCAACTCATGTATAAGAGAGTTTTATGGAAAGAAAGTGTGCATCATGAAAACTTCCCAACCCAATGCTTCCCAAGCCCACAAGTCCAACATTAACCCAACACCAGTCCACGAAGTCCTCCACCTCACAAAACAGAGGCAATGATGCTGACTGCAGGAGGAAAGCTGAGTCAGTGAATGAATAAGCATCTCAGCACTAGCAGGGGTCTCCACATGGCTGGTCCAGCACCAGGGCTGCATCCGGATAGGTCCATGTAGCTTCTCCTTGGGGATGTCTTGTAGGAAGTCAATCTTGCAAACTGAAGCAGGGAACTTCTAAGGCAGCTGCAACCTGGTGCAACCATCACAAAGCAAGAGACCCGAGAACTAGAAAGGCGAGGTTCACCACCCATTATCCCTCTGCCTTTCAATTAGCCCCACATGTGACTATAAGCCAGGTTGGCACAATTAACTAACTCACTTACCAAAGTAGAAGGGAGAACATTGTCTTTGTGGATTGTCAAGTCAATTGACCTTGGGTGTCCCTGAAACTATCATCTTTAGCCCCAGGCCCTATAAGTCATTCCCTCAAAATGTTTGCTTATGTCTAAGAAGTGTTCCTAACTTTTCCTCCTGTATAATCCACCACATTCATGTACATACTTGCAACATATCTGTCAAACCTGTTTATTCAAGGGTATATCCCGACACTCCCTCCCACACCCATTTAGCCTTCATGGCTAAACCTCCATTGACTTGTAGATCATTGTTGCTGCAGAATTGTGTATATAACAGTATTTTCCTCTGTTGCGCTCTTCCAAGTGTCTTCTCTTGCAGCCACTATTATTGTTTGTTGTTGCTAATTTCCCTCTTGTATATTGTCTATACTCAAGTTAATTTATGCTCACCCTTGCCATCTTACACTTGGTAACCATCAGAAAATGCTGCTTTCAGTGGGAAAATATTTTCTTGACTTTATATAATAGTGGTCTCATACAACATTTATTTTTTTGTGATTGACTTGTTTCACATAGCATAATGTCTCCAGTTTCATCCATGTTATGTGGTGATTTGAATATTCCAAAGTTATTCTTTAACATTGAGTTGATATTCCAAAGTATGAACCATAGTCTGTATATATGATTTTCCATTGATGAGCATGTTGGTTGTCCCCATCTTTGAATTTGTGAATAATGGCAATGAACGTGGGTATGCATGAATCTATTTGTTTTATGACCCTTATTTCTCTAGGATATATGCCAAGCAATGGATTACTAAGCCATATTTTTTTTAATTTCCAACTTTTTAAGGAAACACTATGCTATTTTCCATAGTGGCTGATCTATATTGCACTCTTAGCAACAGTGTTCACCACTTATCCTGTCAGTTAGTTGGCCTGTGATGGCTTATGTGCTGCTGGAAGCAATGTCAAGAGTATTTCAAATGGCAACAGGGTCACCCAAAGTGAGTATGTTTGAGCAAAGCATCAAGGCAATGAACAGATTATGAAAAGAGAATTGGCTGGGCATTTCAGAGAAATTAGCTAATCAAAAATGTTTGCATAGCACCAAAATATTATTATATACCGAAGACCAGAATATTGTCAGAGATAGAGCCAGAAGAGCCCCTCAAGTCACAAGGAACTCAAAATATGACTTAAGAAGAGCTACCTTCCCAAGGTAAAATTGGCCATTATGAGATGAATGCAGTGAAGCTTATAGGAGTAAAGCCTTTGGGAACTTCATTTGCGGATGGGCCGTGACTCAATCTGAGAAAAAATAGCTGAAAAATCTACTAATAATCAGGACATGGAATGTAAGAAATATTAATTTAGGAAAACTGGAACTCATCATAAATGAGGCAGAATGCATTAAGATTGATATCCTAGTATTAGTAAGCTGAAATAGCCTGGTATTGGCCATTTTGAATCACAAAATCCAGTGGTTCACTATGCCAGGAGTGACACAATCAAGAGTGATGGCATTGCATTCACTGTTGAAATGGACATTTCAAGATCTATCCTGAAGTACAATGCTGTCGGGGATGGTATTATACCTCTCTACATTCAAGGAGATCCAATTAATACAACCATTACTAAAATGCATGCACCCATCACTGAAGCTAGTGTCAAAGAAACGGAAGAATATTGCCAACATCTTTGGTCTGAAGTTGATCAAACATGGAATCAAGATGCATTAATAATTATTGGCACTTGCAATGTAAAAGTTTGAAATGAAATGGAAGAAATAGTAGTTTTAAAATGTGATCATGTAGATAGAAATGACGATGTAGGTCACATGATAGGATGTTGTGAGACCAACGACCTGTTCAAAGCAGTTACCTTTTTCAATAACACAAATTGCAGCTATAGACATGACTGTTACAGATGGAATACACAGAAACCAAACTGTGGGAAGAGACAATGGAGAAGCTTAATATCAGGAGTTAAAACTAGGCCAGGTCATGACTGTGCCATGGATCATCAATTGCTTATATAACTTCAGGTTGAAGCTGAAGAAAATTAAAACAAGTCCATGGAAGCCAAAACATGACGTTAAGTGTATCCTACCAGAATTTCTAGAACATCTCAAGAACAGATTTGATGCATTGAATATTAATGATAGAAGACCTGATGAACTGTGGAAGGACATCAAGAACATCACTCATAAAAACAGCAAAAGGTTGTTAAAAGACACGAGAGAAAATATCAAAGTGGAAGAGAGAAGAGATTCTGATTTTTTCTCTTAATCGTAGAATAGCTAAGGCACATGGAAGAAACGATAAAGTCAAAGAGCTGAACAAAAGTTTCAGAGTGACTTGAGAATATAAAGTAAAATATAATGAAATAGATGAAGAGTTACAGTTAGTAATCTAGAAAAAGATTATGCTCAGCATATCTCAAACCTCAAGTTGCAATATTGAATGGTTTTGTAGGTCAAATATGGAACAATGTAGGACGCAGCAAAAGAAAATGGAAAGAAGACACAGAGTCACTGTACCCAAAAGAGCTAGTTCTCATTCAACAATTTCAATATGTAGCGTATGAGCAAGAACCAGTGGTACTGAAGGAAGAAGCCCAAGCTGCACTGAAAGCATTATCCAAAAGCAAGGTTCAAGGAATTGATGCAAAACCAACGAAAATGTTTCACCAGGCTAATGAAGCAGTGGAAGCACTTCTTTGTTTATGCCAGCAAGTATAGAAGACCTTGTCAAGTAACTGGAAGAGATCCACATTTGTACCCATCCCAAAGAAAAATGACACTTTTCACTGCTCTTTGACAGATTCTACAATAATGCATTGTGATTATTAGCAATATTTTTCCTGAAAAAGTTTTGGAAATTCCAAAATGTAGATCAAGCAACCAGATGGATTGTAGTTAAAGAAACTAGCAGAGTTTAAAGTCTCAAATTAAAATATGACTGCTAATATTTAATGAGTTTATAAGAGAATTCTGGAATTCCCATCTACATCTCTGGAATCTCCAAATTTATTTTCAGGCAACTAATAGTTCATATTCACAATGTATTATAATAGAATCTATCGAAGAGCAGTGAAAAATGTTTATAGTGAACTGGAAACATAGTTCTTAGAAGTGGAAAATGTGAATGATACTTAGCCTGATTCTGTAAATAAAATGCTAATGACATTACCAAATAATTTTGAAATCATTGATAGTTTAATTAATAGATGCAATTTCTGTTTTTGGAAGCTTGATAAGGATGAGAAACATTTTCACTGGTAAATTAGTTCTTCCCAGAGAAGGTATTTTAGTCATGGTTTCATGGGTATTCTTGATGATTTGACTGATAAATGAGTTGATCTGACTCACAGCACAGATGTAGTAATTGGTTACACATGACCTGATTGCCCATGGCACACTAGTAAGCAGATCCACATGGAAATGTGGTAGTTGTGTGTTTTAGTCTATAAACACATAATGCATAGGCCTAGATATCAATTACTGTGTGTTTGATATCTAAAAGGAGTCCTGGTGATGGGGTGGGGGACTGGACTGCAAGATACAGGATGAAGCCCACCAGTTGCTCAGAGGGACAAAGATAAGACTGACTCCTCCCATAAAGATTCATAGTCTCAGAAACCCCAAACATCAGTTCTGTTCAGTTCTTCAGGATTACTGTGTGTCAGTATCAATTCTTTGGAAGTTCCAGAAATGTCAGTGAAGGTTTTAGGTATAGAGCTTACAACATAGGAAACAAAATGTCAATATTGCTGAAGAAACAGATGAATCTGTGCATTGAAAACAAATTCTGGCTCTAATATAGTTATCAAGCAAAGGCATTGTCTTCTGAGAAATAATCATGATTTGGAGATTTTATTCTATTAAAAAACAAATCTATATCAATGGTGAGATAATAGTTCTCTGGGAAGAACTCTAGCTTACAGCTACATCTCTGGAATTTCTGAAAAATATTTTTAGTAAACCAGTTGTCAATATCCAAGAGCAGTGAAAAGTGTTAATAGTGAACTGGACACTAACTTCTTAGAAGTAGAAAATGTAAATGATATTAGCATGATTCCAAAAATAAAATGCTGATGATGTTACCAACGAATTTTTAAATCACTGATAGTTTAATTAATTTTCACCCAAATTTAGGTGGTATTAAATAGCCAGTGTCATAGTTTCAATTTATTATGTAATCTTTGATTACTGGAGCCATCATAATTAATTGGCCAATACAGGATAATTTTGAGGGTCTAAGGTGGCAATATTAATAATTATATTAGCACATCAAATATATCTTGAGGTTTTCCCTAGGAAACTTTAAATTTAATTACATAATTAAATAAATGTCTCAACACAATATGTCCTAGTTTGAAAATCAGTGATAGTAGTGATATTTTGAACTAAACTAAAAATTAAGAAGTTAGTAGCCGTTGGGTTGATAACAACTCATTAGGAATACACATGCTTAAAAGTAGAACTGTTTAATATGATTTTCAATGGCTATTATATTTCGTAAGTAAATTGATAGGCTTTTCTTCTAGGGTACTTCTGGATAGATTTGAACTGGCAAACTTTGCTTTAGTAAGGAAACATGTAATTATTTGTAATTCCCAGGGATTTACTTGGGGGGAAATGAACTTTAATGACAAAATATGTAATCTCATATACAATACCACCACCAACAATGCAAGAGAATTATGATAAAATGAAAATGAGCCTCCTGGAGTTCTGGAGCAAGAGAGTGATATAAAGTATCAAATTAAATTGAGAAAAATTAATAGATTGCCACTGTTGGCTTGCTAGAACCAAGGGATTTTTAGCGTGCACCCTTCTATGAACACCACTACCTCCTTGTTACTATGTGAGAAATAACATTTCTTTGAAAGTTCTGATCCAGCTAAAACTTCCCAAACCCAAACCAAATTCACTGTCATCAAGTCTTTTCCAATTCCTAGTGGCTCTATAGGGTAGAGTAGAAGTGCCTATGTGGGTTTCTGAGACTGTAACTCTTTACAGGAATAAAAAGCCTCATTTTTTGCCCACAGAGTAACTGGTGGTTTCTAGCTACTGACTTTTCAATTAGCAGCCCAAGTATCAGGGCTTCTAATTTATATGAAGTAGTTTAATTGAGTGGTGTACAGTTGAGCGTCAATCAAGGAATTTGATTATTGTATTCTCTTTTGGCTATAACCTGTATCTTCTGTCAGTTTGTCAGTCTGTGATGGCTTGTATGTTGCTGAGATGCTGGAAGTTTTGTCACTGGTATTTCAATTTCCAGCACAGTCACTCAAAGTGAACAGATTTCAGCAAAGCTTCTACACTAAGGAATGGTCTGTCCATGTCAGAGGAATTAGTCACTGAAGAATTTATGGAGAGCAGCAAAATATTATCAGATACTGAAAGCCTCATGAAAGGCAGCAGAAAGTGGTCCAAGACAGGGCCAGAAGATGAGCCCCTCGGGATGGAAGTCATCCAAATATGACTGGGTCAGAGCTGCCTTCTTAAAGTGGAGTTGTCCATAGTGATGTGAATGGAGGGAAACCTTCAGGTGGAAGCCTTCTGGACCTTCATTTGCTAATAAGGCATGGCTCAAAATGAGTAGAAAATGCTGCAAACATCAGTTAATAATTGAAAATTGGAATGTAAGAAGTATGAATCTAGGAAAATTGGAAGTCTTCAAAATGAAATGGAACACATATAGATCAATATCGCAGATGTTAGTGAGATGAGATGGCCATTTTGAAGAAGAGAATCATATGGTTTACTATGTCAGAAATGGGAGATTCAAGAGTCATGGCATTATTTTCATAATTAGAAAGGACATTTCAAGATATAGCTTGAAGCACAATGCTGTCTGTAATACAATAATATATATCTGCATGCAAAGAAATCCAGTCCAAGCAACTATTCAAATTTATACAGCAACTACAAAAGGTAGTGACACGAACATTAAATGATTTTACCAATGTGTTCAGTCTGAAATCGATAATAAATTGAGAATTATTGGTGATTGGAATGTAGAACTTGTAAACAAAACTTAAAGGAGAGTAGTTGGAAAATATACCTTAGGTGATAGAAACGAAGCTGGGGGGTGGGGGATTGCATGATAGAAATTTGCAATATCAATGACTCCTTCATAGCAAACACTTTTTCCACAATACAAAAATTAACTGTAGGCATGGACTTTCTAGGTGTAATACCCTGAAAAAAAAAATTGAATACATCAGTGGGAAAATATAATAGAAAAGCTCCATATTGCAACTAAAATGAGGCCAGGTGCTGACTGTAGAAGAGGCCATCAATTACTCATCTGTAAGTTTCGGTTGAAGCTAAAGAAACTTAAAACAAGTCCACGAGAGCGCAATACAACCTTGAATCTATTGTGCCTGAATATCTGAAAACAGATTTCCTGCATTGAACACTAATGACAGAAAACCTGGTGAGCTGAGCAGGACATCAAGATATTCATATATGAAGAAAGAAAATGTTATTAAAAAGACAGGATAGAAAGAAAAGATCAAAATAGATGTCAGAAGAAACTTTAACTTATAGTAACCATAGAGTACCTAAGGCAAATGGAAGAAATGATGAAGTTAAAGAGCTAAACAGAAAATTTCAAAGGGAAACGCAAGGAGACAAAGTGGCATTTTATGATGAAATGTGAAAAGACCTAGCGTTAGAAGACCAACAAAGAAGGGCACACTCCGCATGTATTAAACTGAATTAACTGAAGACAAATTCCAATCTCTAAATTCAATATTGAACATTTCTACAGGGCAAATATTGAATGATGCAGGAAGTGCCGAAAGAAGTTGTAAGAATACATAGAGTGATGGTACCAAATAGTACTAGTGGACACAACCATTTAAAGAGATAGCATATGAACAAAGACCAGTAAAAGAAGTCAAAATTTCACTGAAAGTGTTAGTAAAAAAAAAAAGGCTTCAGTAATTGATGGAAGACCACTTGAAATGCTAAAACATGCTTATGAACCACTGAATCCACCAGCTTGTCTATGTCAAGAAGTTTGGAAGCTAGCTACCAGGTCAAATAACTGCGAGATATCCATGTTTGTACCCATTCCAAAGAAAGGTCAACCCCACATGGAACAACATATCAACCTGTGTGATCACGAGGTGTTGAACGGATCACTGAAGACAAATGGGTGCATAAGCAAATGTGGCGAAGAAAGCTGATGGTGCCCGGCTATCAAAAAGTATAGCATCTGGGGTCTTAAAGGCTTGAAGGTAATCAAGCGGCCATCAAGCTCAGAAGCAACAAAGCCCACATGGAAGAAGCACACCAGCCTATGCAACCACGAGGTGTCAAAGGGATCAGGTGTAAGGCATCATCAGAACAAAAAATCCTACCATAGTGAATGATGGGGGGAGTGCGGAGTGGAGATCCAAAGCCCATTAGTAGGCCACTGGAGATCCCCTTGCAGAGGGGTCTCGGGGAGGAGATGAGTCAGTCAGGGTGCGATGTAACAATGATGAGAAATACAACTTTCCTCTAGTTCCCAAATGTTTCCTCCCTGCTCCCACTACCATGACTCGAATTCGATATTGCAAGTCTGGCTAGACCAGAGGAGGTACACTGGTAAAGATAGGAACTGAAAATACAGGGAATCCAGGATGGATGAGCCCTATAGGACCAGTGGTGTGAGTGGCAAAACAGGGAGGGTAAAGGGAGAATGGGTAGGAAAGAGGGAACCGATTACACGGAACTGTGTGTGACCTCCTCCCTGGGGGACAGACAACCGAAAAGTGGGTGAAGGGAGATGTCGGACAGGGCAAGATATGACAAAATACCCATTTATAAACTACCAAGGGCTGATGAGGGAGTGGGGAGTGGGGAGGGAAGGGAAAAATGAGGACCTAATGTCTGCGGTTTAAGTGGAGAGAAAATGTTTTGAGAAACGATGTACAAATGCTCTTTACACAATTGATGTGTGTATGGATTGGGATAACAGTTGTATCAGCCCCTAATAAAATGTTAAAATAAATAAATAAATAGATAGATAGATAAATAAATAAAGAAAGAAAGAAAGAAAGAAAGAAAGAAAGCAAGAAAGAAAGGTCAACCAACATGGAACACATAAATTATAGAACAACATCATTAATATCAAATGTATGTAAAATTTTTCTGAAGATCCTCCAACGGTTGCAGGAGCGGCCAGGGGTTCAGACTTGGAACAAGGGATATCCTTGTAGATGTTACAACAACAAGAAGAGAATACCAGAGAGATGCTTACTTGTGTTTTATTTACTATGGAAAGGCCTTTGAATCGTAACAAATTATAGATAGGCTTGAGAAGAATAGGAATTCCAGACGAATTAATCATACAGAATCATACAGAACCTATATATGAATCATGAGGCTGGTGTGCAAGCAGAGTAGAGGAATACTTCAAGGTTTAAAGTCAAGAAAGGTGTGCATCAGAGTTGTTTCTTTTTGCCATACATTTCAATCTCCATGCTGAGCAAATAATCAGAGATGCTGCCTTATATGAAGAAGGCGGAAGTAACAGGATTGAAGGAAGGCTTACTAACAATGCGTGGAATGCAGATGAATGTATTACAGTTCAATGAAAAGAAAACCAAAATCTTCACATCTGGGTCAATAGGTAATATGATCATCTAAGACGGAAGTTGTGAAGGGTTTTGTCTTGCTTGGATCCATAATCAATGTTCTTGGAAGCTGAAGTGAAGAAGTAATTTTATTGGGTAAATCTGCCACACAAGACTTCTGTAGAGTACTGAAAAGCAAGGCTATTATTTAAAGGACTAAGGTGCCCCTGACCAAAGGGATGGCATTTGCAATGTCCTCATCTGCATATGAAAGTTGGACATGGACGAAGGAAGACTTACGAATTGATTTGTTTGAATTGTGGTGCTGGCAAAGGATATTGAAAGTATCATGGACAGCTAAAAGGAAAAAAACAAATCTGTCTGGGAAGATGTACAGCCAGATTGCTCCTTAGAGACCTGGATGGTGATACTCCATCCTACATCCTTTGGACAGGTCATCAGGAATAGGACGTCATGCTTGGTGAAATAGAGGAAAAGCAAAGAGAGTAGGACTCTGAACAAGGACTCTCAACACAGTATCTGAAATATGAGCTCAAACATAACAGTTGTGAGACAGCCCAGGACCGCCAGTGGTTTTGTTCCTGGGGTTGCTGGGAATTGGAATGAACTCGATGTCACCAAGCAGCAACAATTGACTGAGTTCTTATTATTCTCTTTTTGCCATAATCTTTATTTATTGCCTTTTTTAGAAGAAGAAATAAAGTGATAATATGTAAACATGCTTTTTAGAGGCTATTGTGGAACACTACATATGTTTTTGTTGTTAGAGGCTATCAAGACAGTTTCTAGTCAAAATGACCGTACGTAGAACAGAAGGAAGCAGATGGTCCTGTGGCAGCCTCACACTCAGTATCATAGTCAAGCCATTGTTGCAGCCATATAGCTATCCATCTTGTCGAGGGTCTTCCTTCCTTCTGCCCCCTCTCTATTTTACCAAATATGATGTCCGTTGCCAGAGAATAGTCTCTACTGATAACATGTCCAAAATTCATGACACAAAATTTCACCATCCTTGATTCTAAGGGGCATTCTGACTACTCCTACCAAGATGGTTTTGTTTATTGTTTTGGCAATCCATGGTACTTTCAATATTCTTCACCAGCACTATAATTCAAATGCCCCAATTCATCTTCCGTCTTCCTTAATCTTTTTTTTCCCCCGCCTTTTTTTATTAAGGGTTTTTTCTTTCTTTGTTTTGTTTTTCAAATCATTTTGTTAGGGGCTCATACAACTTATCACAATACATAC
>NW_022103907.1:16002141-16004193 GCF_000313985.2 Echinops telfairi | reverse complement strand
GAGCATTTAGGAACTAGAGGAAAGTTGTATTTTCCATTGTTGCTACATCGCACCCTAACTGGCTCATCTCCTCCATGAGACCCCTCTGCAAGGGGATCTCCAGTGACCTACAAATGGGCTGTGGGTCTCCACTCTGAACTTCTCCCCTCATTCACTTTGGTAAGATTTTTTGTCTTCCTTATTCTCTGTCCAACTTTCACATGCATATGAGGCATTCGGAAAGTCCATGGTTTGGGTCAGGTTCTCTTGGTCCCCAAAGTAGTATCCTTGCCTATCAATGCCTTACGGAGGTCTTGTGTATCAGATTTACCAATACAATGTATTGTTTGACCTTTTAACTGCTGCTTCATTGAGCCTTGATTGTGGATCCCAGCAAGATGGAATCTTTCACAACTTTCTCTATTTTTCATCATTTTACTGATTGGTTCCATTTTGACCGTTTTTATTTTCTTTGCATGAGTTGCAATCCACACTGGAGTATGCAATCCTGAATGGTCATCAGAAAGTGCTTCAAGTCTTCCTCATGCCGAGAAAGCAAGATTTTGTCATCTGCATATCACTGGTTGTTTAAAAGCCTTCCTCCAATCTTGATACTGAATTCTTCTTCATATAATCCAGCATCTTTGATTATTTGCTCAGCATAAAGATTGAGTATGTATGGTGAGAGGATACAAACGTGACACACCTCTTTCTCGACTTTAAATGATACATTATTCTCTAGTTATGTTCAAACAACTGCCCCTTGATCCATGGGCAGGTCCCTGATGGGCACAAGTAAGTGTTCTGGAATTCCCATTCATTTAAAACCTCATTATTTGTTATGGTCCCCACAGTCAAATGCCTTTTCATAGTCAATAAAATACAAGTAAACATCCCTGCATTTATTTCTTCCTTTTTGCAACGATCCATGGGACATGAGCAATGATATCTCTTGCTCAATATTTTCTGAATTCAGCCAGAACCTCTTCCAACTCCTTGTTAATGTATCGCAGAGTTTCACTTGCATGTAATATCAATGATATTGTTCCATAGCTTGTGCATCCTATGTGGGGTCACTTTTCTTTGGAATGAGTAAAAAGATGGAGATCTTCCAGTCAGATTGCCAGGTAGCTGTCTTCCAAATTTTCTGACATGTGCCAGGAAATAATAAGTATGTTGAACAGCAAGATTCCAATTTTAAAATTTAGTAGTGAAGATGGTATAACCACTTACTTATCAAATATTCCCTTCCTTTATATACTGCTAAGAGTATAGTATATTCTTTATACTCTATGGAGGACATGCCATAGACTTTGGGATGAACCATTTGACTGACTTTTGCCAATGGGGCGTGATAAACCTTGTCTTTTTGCCGCAATCATGAGAAGAGTTCACCTCGACATTATTAGATTTAGGTGATGACCCAGGATGAATGCATATACGAAGCAGACCTACATCTAACCTACAAGGTGGATATGGATCCTGAGGTACAGCAGAGCCACCCATGCCTTTTACATCCATCTTTCAGATTCCTGAGCATGAGAACAAATGACTTTTGCTGTACACCATTGAATTTGGGGGTGGTTTGTTACCCACCTTCTTGAAACAGTAACTAATTCAATGTTGTTCTTATTATGCACTGCAGAGTCCATTCTGACTTATAGTGCCCTTACATGGCAGAGTAGAAATCTGTTATGGAGCTGCCTAGGCTGCAATCTACAATATCAGACATCCAATGCCTTTCTCCCTCTGAGTGATTAGTAAGTTTGAATCACAGATTAGCAGCCTAAGTGGTTAACCATGTTGCCACCAGGATCTTTAGTTAATAGAGTTGTCCCTTGACATTACTGTATCTTACATGAGCCAGTCAGGTGGCGATGTAGCAATGGTGAAAAATATACAACTTTCCTCTAGTTCCTAAATGTTTCCTCCCCACTCCCACTATCATGATATGAATTCTACCTTGCAAGTCTGGCTAGACCAGAGGATGTACACTGGTACAGAGAGAAACTGAAAATACAGGGAATCCGGGATGGATGATCCCTACAGGACCAGTGGTGTGAGTGGCGATAC
>NW_022103907.1:15997765-16000966 GCF_000313985.2 Echinops telfairi | reverse complement strand
GTTCTTTTAAAAATTTTCTACATGTTTTAAACCATATCAGAAATGAAAACTAGAACTTTAGTGGACACTACCTTAGCAGGAAAAAGTTCAACATTGTGTGATTTTCTGCCTATTAATTTTAAAAAGTGGAGGCCATCCCTGCATTCATGTTTGAAACAAGAGCTAAGAAACTTTATCACAAAAGACAATGAAGGCAAAAATTGGCAGACATCCAGCATCTTGTTTCTTTTTAAAAATAATGTGGATGATAAGTCATTTCATGACAAATGAATGTGTTAGAGAGTGCAAATGTCACTGGCTAATTTGATAAATCCTTAAGCAAACAAGGCATTCCTACACTCTTCCTAACCTCAAGTCACTACGTTTGGATTCTAGACTCCTTATTTATTGGGTGCCTCACACTGCCATTCGATGCCCCACAGGCTGCTTAGTCAACCCTGGAGGTGGCTGCATTTTGTAATTTGGACCCATCCACGGTGCAGAAGAGTGTGTCTGATTAAACTCTTGTTGGTTCCGTGCCTGACCATACTTGTACTTGGCAACCATTAGGCATATGCTGGCAAAATTTTTGACGCATTTCCATACCACTGGTTCCATAGACTCCAAGGAGAGAATATGTCTGGTACTGTGTTCCTAATTGGACAGTATTGATGCAATTTCTTTCAAGACCTTGGTGACCCGGGCTTTGTGCTAAAGACTACTAGGATATTAGACTGTTCTTTTGAAGAGCACGAGATCATTCATAGGCCATACAGAAGAACTGGATGTGGAAACCCCATGAAGTGACCTGGGTTCTGCTTCAAACTCATTTGTAGTCCTTGGGTTTACAGCTAAAACTCCCTAATGTGAGGAGAAGCATTAGAATTATCTGATATGTACTTCTTATTGTCCTTTTCCTCTCCAGAAAATTCACCTCTATGGACTTACTTTATTTTTAAAATTTGTGTTTCCTTTCCTGCCTAGGCTTAGTGAGAACTTAGGACCATTAAAATGATCATTTACAGGATAAAGCCCTTTGAATGTGCCTCTTAAAAATATTCATTAGGAAATATCAATCACTTTGTGTTCAAACCAAACAACAATCAGAAATACTATATGTGACAACGCATTTTCTCCTTTGCTAAGCAACCATCCATTATGGTTCACACTTACATTCACTGCAAATAGTCTTGCTACATCTTAATGTGATCACTAAATGCTGAAAACTAGGATTGGTTATCTTCTTGCTCTCTGGGAAGTAGCTTCCTTCAACATTTTATATATGTCTTCTGCAGCCTATCTTCTGTTATAAGTCTACCTGTCCAATCAGCAACCCTTGCATTGCTTATATTTTACTTCATGAAACAATGTAGTCTGAAATGGCAGGAGGAGTGACCGCAAGCATCTCTCCATGCTTGGAGAGTAGGTAGTTGTTAGCCTTGCATGTGACCGGTAGTTATCATCACAAGGTCCTCTTTGTGTGAAGGCACCTCAGGTCAACTATGTCCAGGGACATTCCAGGGCTCCTGAGCTCTCACACTGCTACAGCAGAGACCCACCCTAGTGTGCATCACAACTCTGCCTCCACACAAGGAAGTGATGCCACTTGAAACAAACAGTACCCACAATAAACGCATTTTGAGTTGTCCTCTGTGCTTATATTTTCATTTCAATAAGTCTGAAATGTCTGTCTTTCCAATTATGTCTGTCTACCACATGTGTGTCATTCTGTGGCACTGTGAGTTGCTGTGATGCAGGAAGCTACAATATTAGCATTACAAATGTCAGCAGGTGGCTCTATAGGTCGCAAATGAACAGATTTCAGCAGAGCTTCCTGACTACGAACAGATTATGAAGAAGGAATCACCTGCCCATTTTGGGGGAAGAACTTTGTGCTTAGCAATGGGACATTGTCAGATAGTGAGGGCCTAATGAATGGAAGCAGAACATTGTCAGAAACAGTGTCAGAGGATGGGCTCCTCTGTCAGAAGCCACTTGAAAGATAACTGAGGAGGAGTTGCTTTCTCAAAGTAAAGTTGACCCTGATGACATGGAGTAAAGTCTACAGGAATAACACTGTGAAGTTCTTTATTTGCAGAAGAAACATCTGCAAGAAAAATCTACTAATAATTGGAACTTGAATATACTAAATATGAATCTAGGAAAATTAGAATTTGTCAAAAATTAAACGGAACACATAAAGATCTACATTTGAGGCATTTGTGAGCTGAAATGAACTGGAATTGATCAGAAAATCATGTGATTGACTATGCTGGGAATGACACAGTTAAGAGGAATGGTGTTGTATTCATTGTACAAAATGATATTTCAAGATCTGTCTTGAAGTACAATGCTACCTGTGCTAGAATTATATGTATATCTGCCTTCAAGGAATCCAATCAATACAATTATTATTCAATTTTATGCACCAAGCATGAAAACTAGAGATGAAGAAATTGGAGAATTCTAATAATGTCTTCAGTTGGGAATTGATCAAATATACATTCAGGATGTATTGAGAATTATTGATGATTAGAATGAAAAATTTGGAAACAAAAAGGAAGAAACTGTAATTGTAAAATATGACCTTGGTGAAAGAAGGTAATTTGGAGATGGCATGATTGAATATTTCAAGACTGAAGACTTGTTCATATCAAATAGATTGCTCAAAAATACAAATGTCACATCCACAAAATTCTCTACATTGCGTATACAGAAAACAAATTGACTATGTCAGTAGGAGGAAACAATGGAGAAGCTCAATATCAGCAGCTAAAATCAGGCCAGGGGCTGATTATGGAACATCCCATTAATTGCTCATTTCTAAGTTCAGGTTGAAGCTGAGGACAATTAAAACTATTCCACTAGAGCCCAAACACAACCTTGAGTCTATCCCACTTGAATTTTGAGAACATCTCAAAAACAGATTTGATGCACCAAACAGTGATAGAGGACTTGATCCAACCTCAAGAATACTAATCATGAAGAATATTAAATGTCACTACAAAGACAGGAAAGAAAAGATCTACGTGGATGCCAGGGAGACTGAAAGAATGCACACTTCAAGTTGAAATACTGAAAGATTCCATGAGCAAAATTTTCAATGATGCAGGAAACATAAAAAGGATGAAAGAATACACAGTTACTGGACCAAAATAATTAGTTGATGTTCCACCAATTTAACAGGTATATGAGCAAAAACCAAAGGTACAGAAGGAATAA
>NW_022103907.1:15990974-15992558 GCF_000313985.2 Echinops telfairi | reverse complement strand
GTGTCAAAGGGATCAGGTATCAGGTATCAAGAAACAAAAAATATCATATCATTGTGAATGAGGGGGAGTGTGGAGTTGGGACCCAAAGCTCATCTGTAGCTTATGGGCATCCCCTTATAGAAGGGTCATGGGGAGGAGATAAGCCAGTCAGGGTGCAGTGCAGCAACAATGAAACATACAACTTTCCTTTAGTTCTTTAATGCTTCCTCCCCCTCACTATCATGATCCCAATTCTACCTTGCAAGTCTGGCTAGATCAGAGGATGTACACAAGTACAGATAGGAACTGTAAACACAGGGGATTCAGGACAGATGATCCCCTCAGGACCAATGGTGAGAGTTGCGAGGGTGGAGGTAAGGTGGGGTAGAAAGAGGGAACCGATCACAAGAATCTACATATAACCCACTTCCTGGGTGGCAGACAATGGAAAAGTAGGTGAAGGGAGACATTGGACAGTGTAAGACATGACAAAATAATAATAATTTGTAAATTATCAAGGGTTTGTCAGGGGTGTGGGGAGGGAGGGAAGAAAATGAGGAGTCTATACCAAGGGATCAAATGGAAGGAAAATGCTTTGAGAATGATAATGGAAACAAATGTACAAATGTGCTTGACACAATGGACGTACATATGGATTGTGATAAGAGTTGTGCAAACCCTCAATAAAATGGTTAAAAAAAATAGTGTCTTGGGTCTTAAAGGTTTGTTTCCAAACAAGCAGCCATCTAAGTAAGATGTCAACTAGGTCCACATGGAAGAAGCACATCAACATCAGTGGCCATCGGATTGTAAATCATGTAATCCAAAGCCAAAGAGTGAATGGCATCAGAGCCTAAACTGTGAGAATCTGGTTTGCAGAAGGCTATGGATGACAGTGGGAGCTCAAGGTTCATTTGTGAGATCTACAGAGAAATAAGCTTCTGGTGATTTCCCTCTGTCTATAATAGACGGATGGGAAGAAATTGGTTACCAAAGTGCACTGGAGAGATTACTATAGGAAATCAAAATCATAAACCTGACTTGAAAGGTTAAACCTGACTTGTCAATTGATCTCTCCTTTGAAACAAGTTGGGCCTGATCTGGTTTTCAACATTTTCTGTGTCGTTTTTGTTTGTTTATTCATATTGGGATTTATCTCATATGAATTTTGTCATTGTGGGTGCCACTCTTGAATTTTTGTTATCTGTTTTTCTGCTTTTTAATCTATGAAACCCAAGATTGATGAGTTTATAGGGACAGCAAGGGTTTCTTGGGGGCATGGTGGGGAATGGGAGGGTAAAAGGGAGTTGATCCCAACGTGTTCAAGAAAGTAGAGAACGTTTTAAAACTGATTATGGTAGCAATTGTATCATATTGCTTGATGTGATTGAACTATATGAACAATATGATATCTGTATTAGTTCTCAATAAAATGGTTTTGGGAAAATATACCAAAATAACTAAGTAGATAGAAATACTGAAGGTAGTAGAGAGGCTCCAGAGAACAAATCAGTCAAATTACAACAAACAGGCTTTATTGGGGAGTCAAACCCAGCCTGTGTGAAGTCCCACAGTCCACTACTTCCGGGCTGGGGATGTTGCGCT
>NW_022103907.1:15984040-15990338 GCF_000313985.2 Echinops telfairi | reverse complement strand
TCTTCCGTTTTATTTATTGCTGTGCCTTCAGATATGACCTATCAGAGCCACCTGTTTTTCTTTTGGGGTCTGCAGGAAAGGTTAATATTCTTTATTAGAGGAGAACAATGGGACATCTCATTTGAGATGTACCCATTGTGGAAATGTAAATTAACTTTCTTTTGCAAACTTCACAACCCCTTCGCTTATGCATGGAGACTTAGCATTTCTTTTCAGAGCATTTGATTTAACAAAAAGCGAGACTGCATTTTAAAAAACCAACTTCTTAAAATAGAGGAAGAATCTGAGATGAGAATTTGATGAAGCATAACATTTTCTTGCGACTGATGTATATGTATGTCAAAATCACAGAAATTCAAACTTATATACAAAGGACAATTCTTCATGGGTGGCTTAATTTCCACATACCTCACATGCCTATATTTCTTGCTAAAATATCAGGATTGAGGTAACGCATTTTAACCATAGATGAGGTGCTGTCAATCTATGATATTTCTGTCTGGTAACTCTAAAATCTATTTGGAGATTTGTTGAACTTCAAATGTTACCGTACATTAAGGATTATGAATTGCTGAGTTTTATTTATATTCCATTGTTTTGAGCTTTTCACTGTTTGAGCAATTGAGATTTTTCAACCCATTCTATTTCTATTTCATCAGGATTGATGGCTTCAGAACCGCAGTTTAAAAAAATGGAACCTATAGACCCAATTTTATTTGAAAGCGGTATTAATTTTATGGAACAGGGAAAATGCAAAATGCATTTAAAATGTTATCTCAACGGTCTATAATTCTTTTTCTTTAAATCCCAACAGTGTCACTCAGCATTTTCTATATTATTTTACCTTTAATTTTATAAAGTGAAGACTTGATATTAAGGTTGCAGGTTTTAATTCATAAAATTTTTGTTTTCTTGTTTCACTGGACTGTTTTATTTGTTGGTTTGAATGATGGATTTAGATATAGGCTCAAGGCAACAATATGTGGAGGTCAGTCAACATTTCTTTGTTTCTCTTTTCCTTCTTTCTTTGCCACACTGCCTCCCCTAATCCTGATATGCCATCTCACAAATGAATACCCTTGTCACAAGATGGAGCCATTAGCAGGGAAATGACAAATAATATTGTTAATTAGACATGGTTGCTGAATACACATTTCCATGGCAAAAAAAGCACAATTGTTTTATTTTGAGTTTTTAGTTATTAAAGTCTCTCTATGTACATTTATTTATATGTTAAGTATTAAGGTAGCCAACGGACACTGAGCCTCTACTTAAGCTCTCCCTCAAAGCAAGAACTGTTTGTTCTAATAACCTGGCATTCTGTGATGGACACCTGTCCACAGTCACTGAAGACAAAATGGGTGCATAAACAAATGTGGTGAAGAGAGATGATGGTGCCTGACTATTAGAAGACATAGCATCTGGGGCCTTACGGCTTGAGGTTAAACGAGCAGCCATCTAGCAGGAAAGCAACAAAGCCCATATGGAAGAGGCACACCATCCTGAGTGATAATGAAGTGTTAACGGGATCAGATATCAGGCATCAGAAGGGCCTAAAGCAATCATATTGATGTGAACAAGGAGGATTGGAGTGGAGACCCAAAGCCCTTCTGTAGACAATTGGACATCCCTTCACAGAAGGGTCACAAGGAAGGAACGAGTCAACCTGGGTGCAGTATAG
Source organism: Echinops telfairi (assembly GCF_000313985.2). Taxonomy (NCBI): domain Eukaryota; kingdom Metazoa; phylum Chordata; class Mammalia; order Afrosoricida; family Tenrecidae; genus Echinops; species Echinops telfairi. Next base: position 15,988,657 of record NW_022103907.1, on the reverse strand, counting down.
CACTGATGAAACACACAACATTCCTCTAGTTCTTTAATGCTTCCTCCCTCCTACTATCATGACCCCGTTCTACTGTACACATCCGGCTAGACTTGAGCATGTTCATTGGTATAGATAAGAGCCCTCAACACATGAAATCCAAGATAGATAAACCACTTGGGAACAGCAATACCATGAGGGTAGGGGGACAGGATGATGGGGGTTGAAGGGAGAGAAAGGGGGAACTGATAGCAATGATCACTGTATAATCACCACCTCCAGCCCTGCCCAGGGGGGATGAACAATAGAAACATGAGTGAAGGGAGACAGCGGATGGTTTAAGACATGAAAAATAAAAATTAATTTATAATTTATCAAGGATTCATGAAGGTTGGAGAGTGGGGAAGGGAGGGAATAAGAGAGGAGCTGATACCAAGGGCTCAAGTAGAAAAAATGCTTTGAAAATGATGACAACATGCGCACAGATGTGATTGATACAATCGATGTATGCATAGTTATAAGAGTTGTAAGATCCCCCAACAATAAGATTTTTTTTTAAGTCTCAAATTAAAGATACATAGAATCATTTTATTTTTAAGGTTAATCCATAGCTGTCATTGTAAAAAAGTTTCCATGCGTATTTTTTTCTAACATCTTTGGAAGAGATTCCTGAGAAACAGACAACATTGTGTTCAGTGCATCTCTTACACACATAACTGAAATTCTTCATTCTAGGAAAAAGGGAAATGAATAAAGTGAACATTCTCCCTCCTGAGAGAACATAGCACAGAGGTTTCATGACCTTTGAGTGGATCCCCGTCCAGGGCTCAAGTGTCAAAGAGAACGGCAAGTTCTGTCAATATTGCAGGAGCTGGAATATAAGGCAATGGATGGATTCTTGTGAAAAGGTGAGCTTGCTGGTAAAGCACAAGTGATTTCACATTGTCCTCACTTTAAGGAAAAAGAAGGATCTGAGTGCTCTCAGTTCTGGTTTTTTACTTTGTGGTCCACCCAGGTTTTCAAGTTCTACTATTAGAAAATTTACTTGACCCAGGTGTTTGCCTATAATCCGGATATCCTATTCAATGTATTGACTTTGAGGCACACCCAATCACCCTGTATGTTTATAAGAGCACAGCACTGGCATGCTTGGATTAAAGTAACATAAGGCTACATTGGAAGAAAAGAGAAGGCTTTCATAAATTCAATTCAGGCCACAGTCTACTACATGTAGAAATGTAGTCCTAGTCAATGGGTTCAGTTCCCACCTAGAGTTTACTTACAGTTCAACACATCAATATCTCTAGATGTGTAATGTGATTCTCGGTCCTTTGTAAAGAGGACAACCAAAGAACAATAAGCCTCAAACAATTCCCAAATAAATAATTCCCTTTCATGTGGAGAAAGATAGAGTTGCAAATGTGTATCTAATGATAGACCTTCAGCAGTAATGGAACAGGATTGCCCCAGCTTCTTCCATTGAGTATAGTCTTCATAGAGCTTGGCAGCTGAGTGGGGCTGGTTCTGTGGCAGTGACTCTGCTGGTAGGGGTACTTGTCCCTATACTCTGGGCCAGTGCCGAGTGGTCCTCTTCATCCTGCCTTTTGGAAGCTAATTTGTAATGTGGTTCCTTTTGAGGAGTCACTCCTTAAAAAAAAAAAATGGTTCCAAAATTGTTGTATTACAGAAGCACATCTGCATATAATAATAATGAAAGATAGCAGATATATAAAGCTATAGACTCCACTGCGAATAGTCTAAATGTGTTTTGTTATGAAGTTAGAGAGATTGCAAAAAGCAAAGGCAACAAGTACAACTGAACATCAGAACATCATGAGCTATCCGGCCTGGGAGCAGGAGAGTCAGCAAAACCTAGGGGCTTTCTAACCTCTGTCCTCTCCTAGGCCTCTTTGTCTTCTCTCTTTGTTGCTGTCTGCTGGTGGAATTTTGTTGGCCATCGAGCTACATCATCCCAGAATGGCTGCCCCAACTTCTCAGGTTATGTGCACATCTGGATCCAGAGGCCATTTTTGTTTCCCACTTTACATGTCTTCATTTAAAGTGATGCAGAGGAACATAATTATTGGTAAGTGCTGTTGAATTAATGTTGATCCCTCCCCACCCCCAGTGGCAGAGTAGAACTTCACCATAGTGATCTATAAAAATAGACCACCAGATCTTGCTCCCATGGTGCTGATAGAAGCAACAAAAGAGCTAGCCTGCTCTTAATCAAAATGCTGGAAATGTGACATAGTTTAGGATTTTTTCTGTTAAGATTTAGTTTGTTAAAAAAAAATACCCAAAATGTGTCAGCCCTCTCCCTTGGAATAAAATTCCTTTAATATTAATCAGGAAGGCTGTCCTAACTCTGGAGGCAAGGAAGATCCTTTAAACAATGGAGCCTGTGACTTCACCGTGGTAATGTTGCTATCACTTGATGGTCTCTTTATCCCCTGGAGAAATGTAGTACTGTTTTCTTGTGAACCTTTCTTCTTTTCCCCCCATTGTTTTGGGGTCCTCTGATCATGGCAAAACCTGTTAAATATACCCTCCACCTGTCACAAAGTTTAAGGTCTATAACTTGCTTGATTTTTCACTGAATCTTTGAAGCAAGTTGGAAGTAGTAAACTCCACTGCTTCCTTCTGTTTAGAGCTTATAGAAATAAATTCAGAGTTTCTAATATTAATCTGGTCACTATACTCACAGGATTGCCATTAGTGGGAAGCCATTTGACAGCAACTAACAATAGTAACAATATTAAAATAAGTATGCAAACAAAATTCTATTAAATCCCTAGGTTTATAAGGATTTCATATTTAGAAGGCTTGATAATAGATTCACCATGTCAAGGTGGTAGAAGTACAATTACTCATTTTCTGATACTATCAAAGGAGACCTTGGATTCAAGAGTCCATGGAACCTCCCTTGCTGATGATGGGAAGAGGCATCTGATCAAGGGCTCTAGCTGGTATCTCTAACCAAGCGTTCTGAGTATGTGAAAACACAAGGCTTAATATCATCTGACCCTGAGCCTTTTCTGTAACTATGTATGCAGGTAAATTGAGTAAGATAAGGCAGCCACAGAGACATGACTGTCACAACCTCTTTCCTGGTGTAAATAGACTGGCCTGTCTACTGCTTGCTAAAAAAGCCATTGAAAGAAGCCCGAGTGGTTACCCACTGAGCGACTAATAGCAAGGCCAGGAGTTTGAAACTACCAGTCACTCTGTGGGAGAATGATGAAGCTATCTACTCTTGTAAAGAGTTACAATCTCAAAATCCCACAGTAGAAGTTCTTTCCTGTCCTGTAGGCTCTTCTATGAGTCAGAATCTATTCCGTGGCAATGAGCTTTGAGTTGAGTGATAAGCATCATAGGAGCCCTGGCAGCATGGCTGGTAAGTGTTGGATTGTTACCTGGGACAAAGATGAGGCTTTCTACTCCCTTAAATAACTACAGCCTCAGCAACTCCACACAGAGTTGCTATGAGTCAAAATTGACTTAATGGAAGTGGGTTTGAGTGGGATTTTATAAAAGTCATTTTACGAACTTTGATGGTTCACTGGTAGAATTCTCTCCTTTGGTGAGGAAGACCTGGTTGGATTCATAGTGAGTTCAAAGCTACTGTCTGTTTTTCATGGAGGTTGCAGGTTGCTATAATACTAAACAGTTTTCAATGAAGCTTCCAGACTAGGATAGACTAGACAATAGACTTACAAAGCTCAATCAATGAAAGCTTTATGGATACAATAGTCTTTCCCATAAAGGGTCATAGGGATGGCGCAGGACTCGCTAATGTTTTCCTTCCTTTTGTATGAAGTCAACATGAGCAGCTAACAAAGACATAAAAAGCTCCTATCCTTGAATTCCTTAACAGAGGGTGGCAGTTACATAATCTGGTGTCAACTTGTGAAGGGGTGGAATCTAGCCTGTCAATCAAGTTGCAGTTGATGACCTCATTTGGAAGCTCTATGGAGATAAATAGCTCGCTGGAGGCAGGACAGATGCTCACTCCCTGTAAGACATTCCTACTGACAAGACACATGGAGCTACACTAAACAGAGTCCAGGAGCTGGGAGAGCCACCTGAAGACCCCTTGCCATCACTGAGATGCTTTCACTGCCACGGATTCACAAGACTTTTCACCCATGGGCCTGTAGTCTTCCTGCATTCAGCATCATTGTATGTGTTGCATGAGTTGCAAGAGGAATTCATGGGCGAATATCAGGCTTATGGGATAAGATTGAATTCATGGACTTGATCTGGACTGGGCTGGGATGTTTTATTGATGCATAATTGCTTCTTGATATAAAGATCTCTCTTATACACATATGAGTGTCTATGAATTTGTTTCTCGAGTCAACCCAGACTAACACATTATCCATTGATCTTCATTGTCTATGTTTTGCAACTCCAGAGTTGTAGTAAGTGATCTTGCTTATTGTTTAGTTATGAGGTTGGGGTTTGCCCCTGACATTGGACTGATTTTTTTCTATCATTCACTCCTCTTTACTTCTGAGCTTTCATATATTTCACTTCTCCACGTAGACATCTGAGTTAGTTAATTGTGCCAGCCTGGCCGATAATCACATGTGGTGCTGGTTGAAAGGCGGAGGGATAAATGGGTGGTGAAGCCTC
>NW_022103907.1:15981018-15982260 GCF_000313985.2 Echinops telfairi | reverse complement strand
GGCTTGGGCAGCATTGGGTTGGGATGTTTTTGTGATGCACCTTTTCTTTACATAAAACTCTCTCTCACACATGAGTCGCCGTGGATTTGTTTCTCCAAAGTACCCAGACTAATACAACATCCATCTCCTAGAGCTGTTCATGGGCAAGGACCTAGATGGATCCTTATAAAATTCAACACTTGCTTCAACCCTCTCCTGTTGCCTTCTTGAATTTTAATTATTTTTGAGTTAGGGACCCTGCCTTTTTGTTTTTCACTGAGGTCCATAAATCAAATAACTTATCCTTATGTTTTCTTTAGTAAGGTTATGTTTCTTCCGGATTTAACCAACAAATAATTCTTGTTCACTCTACCTCCATTTTCTATCATGCTCACAGTCCTTGCTTGACAGAATGGTGGTCTCCCAGCAGAAGCCAGATTCCTTTTAACTCTGAGGGGTGAAATCCAAAGGTAAGATAACATTGGTTTAGTTATGAATCAAGTCTGTTTTTATTTTCATTTTAGGAGTTCACCATCACCTCTCAATACCACTGCATATATATTTTACACATATTAAAGTGCAAAGTAGATAGGATAGGTCCATGAGTCACTTTCTTTACTGGTAGAAGCTCTCTAGCTAGAAAAAAGAGAACATTATGCATTTGTTTTATCTGTAATTAATCCTTTTGATATTTTATTTCCTTTTTAGTTATTTTCACATGCATTGTTTTTATTTTCTCCCCTACTTGAACCTATCATAATTTTGTTCACCCAGTTATTAAAAACTATGCAAATGTTTTAAATTTCTCTTTTTAAGCTCAGGGTTTCACCACCAAAGGTGTGTGTAGTTGGGTGATTTGGCTGCTTAAATTTATTTTACTAGACTTTTTCTGAAGACCAGTTTACACCTTTGGCAGCCAGACAGAAACATCTGGTTAACAAATCTTTTTGCATTAATGAAAAGAGGAAGGAGTCAGTTGTACCATGTCTATAAAACTGTGGCCACTACCTACATAATGGGAGGGAAAAACCTGACATTGAAAAAAACACGTGAAAGACCTATAAAGGAGAAAAATAACTTTTTTAATGAACTGCATAGGAAGTTTTGATTATTCAAAATGTCAAGGTTTGTGAGTTGTGGAAATCCTTTACAATTATTCTTGTTAACATTGCCTTAACTGATGTGATTTTACTCACAACATGCATTGCAAAGTATAGCAATCAGCTTAGTCTCATATATCAGTGATGCAGCATTTCCTCACAT
>NW_022103907.1:15974188-15980462 GCF_000313985.2 Echinops telfairi | reverse complement strand
TCACATCCACCCTCCCTGTGCCCCAACTAGCTTTGGGGAACAAGTTGATAAGGTCATCACCATGTTCTTTTCTGGGGAACAAGAAGTTCTCAGTACATGTTGACAAGCTTGTACCTTTTCCCTCTAAGTGTTGAAAGACTGTCTGTGATGCCGGGCTTCTCCTTCACGTGGATCCTGAGTTCTTGTGACCTGAATTCATTTCACGTGAACGTGACATTTAGAGTCAAAGTTCCGGTTTCAAGTAAGTAAGAACTGCAACTAAGTAAGAATGAGTTTTATTATTTGTTATCTCTTACTTTTTAAATGCACAAAATACATTTAGCAGGAGTAAATAACGCTTTTGATATCCCAAACACTAGATGGGATGCCTTGACTTTCCAACAGCAGCCATAACAATGAACATTAGTTATCTAGCTGTTAACTAAATGTAAAGAGTATGTCTTGGAGAAATTAGAATATAGGAAAGGACAATGTTCAGTAATAAATAGAGCGTGATTCAGAATACGTAGACTGACAACAGCACTGGTCTTCACGGCCTAAGTGTTATTGCTAGAGACAAAGGCAAGAAAACAACTTGTGAGTATTTGGTCAGCTACTCAGAAGAGCAGTCTGAGAACCTCATATTGTTTAAAAAATCATTTATGTAGGTTTAAGAAAAGTACTAACAAATACAGGTGAAATATGATTAAGTGATTGGGCTTGGCTTAACCAAACAGGATTATTTTGGGATTTGAAGAAAACAGATTATAGGAAAGTAATAATGTTCAATAGTAAGTATAATATGACCCACATTGTTTTCCCTGAGAACCACATAGATTAATCCTCACTACTTTATCCAGATCTGGCCCAATATAACCCAGTTTTCCATGCTATATTCAGAATTGACTCCAAGCCCCATGAATTATAGACACCAGAGCCTCCAATCAGTGATGTGCCGTGCTATTTTCTCTTGGAGGGCATTTCTTTATATCTAACATATATAACATACTTTACTCGGGGTTCTTCACGAAGCAGAGAGGAGTAGCAGCACATTGTTTTCTCCTCTCTGACAGCTCTTCTTATAACTGAGAGCTTTATTATTTAGGTCTATTCACAAGGAATGAGAGAGCTGAAGGGGAAAAAATACCCACCATTACTCACTGTCTTCAAGCCAATTGTTATTCATAGGGGACGTATGTGTTAGTCCCCGTTGACTAGAGGAAGAAATCCAGAGACCTTCATATGTTTGCAAGAGAGAACTTTACATCAAGAGAAAACTTTATATCAAAGAGCAATTATATATTGATAAACCATCCCAGCCCAGGCCAGATCAAGTCCATAAGGCCACTATTAGCCCATAAGTCTGATACTAGTCCATAAATCCCTCTTCAGACTCACGCAGCCACATGCAATGATGCAGAATGCAGAAAGATCACAGGCCAGTCGGTGTGATATCTTGTAGATCTAGTGGTGGTGGATGCATCTCTAGGGCCCTGGCTGCTGCCCATATGGCTTCATTTGGCTTGTCAACAAGAATGTGTAGCAGAGAGAAGTGTGTGTCCAGGGAGGAAGAGAGGAAGTTCCCAGAATCTTTATGAGAATGCTGTACCCACAAGGAGGCATCATACTGTGAACTGATTGACAGGCCAGACTCCACCACTTCACTCTTAATATCTTCAAGTTGACAGGAGATTATGTAACTACCACACCTTATATAGGTTTTGTAGATTGTTATTCTTTTCAAGAATTAGTAGTCATCTTTTCCTGTAGAATGGCTAATAGATTTGAACTGCTGACTTCAACTCCTAACCCCAGAGCCACCCAGAGATCTTAAAAGGAAAATGGTTTTCTATTCCTCTTCTACAAAGAGAAGATGCAGATGCATAGGTTTATTCAGCTTCAACTTATATACACTAGTTTACCCCAAACAGAATGTACTGTTATTGCCCAATATCATTGATACTATAGGCAAGTAAAATTTTGCTGATGATAATTCAAAAACTGTTGTAGCAGCACACAAACAAGGACATGTCAGAAATTCAAGATGGATTTAGAAAAGGATGTGGTACAAGATACATCATTGTTGATATTAGAGTGATTGGGGCTGATAGCAGAGAATACCAGAAAGATGTTTACTTGTCTTTTACTGAGTAAACAAAAGTATTTGACTGTGTGGGTCTTAACAAAATATCAATAATCTTGCAAAATATCAATTACCTGGCAAACTACTTAATTGTTTTCATGTGGAGAATATATGCAGACTAAAAGGCAGTTGCTCAAACAGAACATGGCTGGAAATCAGAAAAGTATGTGCCAGGGTTGAAACCTTTACTGTATTTATTCAATCAGTTTACTCAGAAAATAATCTGAGAAATTGGACTCTGTAAAGAATGCAGCATCTGGAATGGAGGAAGTCTCCTGAACAACCTTGCTTGCTGAAAGCCATTAGGATTTGAAACATTTTTTTATGATGACCAAAGACTACAGCCATCAGTATGGATTACCTCTCAATAGAAAACAAAGTTTAAAACTTGATTTGTAAGCAACCTATCTTTGTCCAATTATCTGCTCACAGGGAAATGGCCTTCAAGCAGAGAAGTAAAATTCAGCATAAGTAACATCCTTGCCAGAACTTTTGGAATACATAAGAAATTGCTCATGCAGTTTATTCATTTCCTATGGCTGCTATAAGAAATTACTACACTCCATACTGTGTGGCTTTATTAATACAACTGATTCTGTAACCCTTACGGGGACCTGAAGTCCACAGCCAACTTCCCTGACCTGAAATCAAGGGTTCAGGTACTACGTACTCTCTCTAGAGACTTTAGATTCCTTACCTGTTCCATATCTTTTTCAGCTTCTTGTGGATCCTGGTACCCATTGACTTGTGTCCACATCTCTCTCTGTGCCATCTTCCTTTTGCCTTCTCCATGTGTTGTCTTCTCCTCTCTTTTATAAAGATAGCTTTGGTTGTGTATAGAGCCCATTGGCTAATTCAAAATAAACTGCTCTGTTATTTTGCCACAAAACCCTATTGCTTTTCAGTTCATTCTGACTCATCTTCAACAGGTTATTTGATATTTAGTTCTTTGATGTCTGATAACTGGGCCCTTCTATACCTTGTGGTCAGACAGGCTGGTGTGCTTCTTCCATGTGGGCTTTGATGCTACTCAGCTAGATGGCTGCTTGTTTATCTTCAAGCTTTTAAGACACCAGACACTATGTCTTTTGATAGCTGGGCACCATCAGCTTTCTTCACTACATTTGCTTATGCACACATTTTTCTTCAGCAATCGTTCCAGGAAGGTATGCATCATGGAATGTCAATTTAATAGAACAACGTGTTCTTGCATTGAGTAAGTAGTTGAGTGGAGGACCAATGTACATCTGCTGCCTTAATACTAAACCTATAAATATATGCACGTAGATCTATTTCCCCACCTTCCTATATAAATGTATTTACATATGTACATGCCAGTATTTAGAGTTCTAAAATACCCTTTGTGACCTAGTTCTTTCCTCTATTTCCTTTTTCTTTCCTCTTGACCCACTATCATGCTCAGCTGTCATTTGGGTTTCAGTAATCTCTTGGTTACATTGGTATTGCTGAGCTATATTCTATTTTTTAATATGTCCAGATTTTAAAAAATAAAATGTTTTTATATTGCTATCAGAGTTCCTTACATCTAGCTTATCCTATAATTATGAATACTTTTGAGTTTTTGTTATACTCTGGAGGTGGTTAGCATAATCATTTAAGAAGAAAGGGCATCAGAAAGGTTTGGGATCCAGATGGAGTCTGAGTATTTTGGTCAGAGTGCAAGAAAATTCTAAAGATATGTACTTTATCAGAAAACAGAATCTCATTATGGTTCCACATTTTCTCTCATTCCCAAAACTGAGTCAAGTGCTGATCTCCAACCTCGACTGGTCAAGAGAGCCACTTGAGTCTGAAGGGGAAGTTCACAACAGAGTTCATATTGGGAACTCAAAATGAAAAGTAATTGCTCTCCATCAGTAGACAGAGAAAGAAACCTATAGCAAGAATGATGATAGATAGATATATGATAGATAGATAGATAGATAGATAGATAGATAGATAGATAGATAGATAGATCGACTGCAATTACAATACCAGTAGGCCTGGGGAGGACACTATCTTTATTGACTTTACTATGAAGACCCTTTTTCATGAGTAAGTTTGCTTAATGCTTTATTTTCTATTGTCAATTATATTTCATCACCATTAAAACTTTTATATTAAATGTACAAAAGTTTGTAACTGACTGAATAAGCATGCACATAATGGGTTCTAAGGTATTTGTATCCCAAATGGAAATACATTAGTTTAACTGAATTTCAGAACCCAAATAGTCATTATTACTCTCTTTTATCAATTATATTTCCCATGAGCTTGTTTTAATGGAATAGAAATTTTGCAGTAAAAGTATAGGCTTAGTCAGAAAACCATGAACTGATGGTGTGTAAAGGTGCCTCATTTCCTCAGCTGACATACAGGATGGCAATACCTTTTAACTTGATTACAGGCAGTCTCCAGGGTCTGAACAAGATCTGTTCCAAAGTTTATCTTTTAGTGGAGTCTGTAGAGAGGTTGGGATGGGTACTTACGGTTCTTTAGCCATATGTGGGTGCAAGAAAAAGCGATGAAGGTTGTTTTTAATCACTGAAATGCTGACCTGCAGCAAGTGAAAGTGATTGTGATGAACTTGTTGAGAGTAGAGGTTGGTTAAATGATTTCAAAGTGAGGTCAAATTTACATAACATTAAAGGGCAAGCAAGTGTTCTGTCTGAGTCAAACATTTGTAACCTGGGGACTTGCTGAACATTGTTTGTTTGTTTCTATAAGGAGCATAGTATTTAGAATTAAAAGAAGTTTAGAAATCAGTTAATCTTATACATTTGGTTAGGGCAGGGGTGTCAAACTGGTGGCCCGCAGGCCACATGCGGTCCCAAGGTAATTTTTTGTGTCCCGTGGTGTTACTTGTTATATTTTCTGGTCACAACATAATAGGCAAGTGAAAATTAGTAGGATAAAAGCGCTGGCAAATTTGGGGTACAAAAGAATAATTTTAGTTTTATAAATACATTAAATAAAATAAATGTTTACATTAAGTAAAATAAATGGTTATATAAAACCAATTATATAGTGCTTTAATTATCCTATCCATATTCCTGAATCCTCACTTCAAACTATAAATTTAACAAAATTTGTAAATGTGTCGTGGCCCGTGAGAATCTTGCCTGTTGCATCAAATGACCTGTGTTTTAACTGAGTGTTGACACCCATGGATTAGGGGATGTGGAAACTAAAACCCAGAGAACTGATGGTTTTTACTCAAGATGACAGGGGTATTTGATAGCAGAACAAGTCCCAACTCTCCTCCGGATCTACTCCATGATGCCCCCCCACAACAGTCTTACAGTGGTTCGCTGTTACTAGTTGCTGTCAGCCCCATATCTACTCAATGCAGACCATATGTATCGCAGAACTAAAGACTGTTCAGTCTTGTGCCCTCTCCATGGTCATCGTATTTTTAAGTTCATTGCTTGCTTAGTGAATGTCTGCATTGCATGGTTCTTTAGAGAATGAGTCTGGGTTCAAATATTGACCCAGTGACTTACAAACTAAGTGACCTTGGGCAAATTATCATATTCTTCCTCCCTAAGATCCCCATCTTTAAATGGTATAGTGATAGCAAACCCACCTCATGGGGTTATCAACATGAAATGAGTTAGTATGTCAGTGTGAGAATAATACCTGTGTGACACAGGCCAAGCATGAGTGACATTATTATTATTATTGTTATTGCTATCATGATGATTGTTATCAGTGAGACACTATCTTTCCTCTTAACCTCTCGTTTAAAGCTTTCAATAGTTGAAACATGTCTCACTCTAATCTGCTGTCCAGGCCCAAACCCTATACTGTGACCAGGTGGCCTCATCCAGAACTCTGCATAGCTGGTGTTTGGGGCATATATCAGAGGCATGTTCTGCGTCTTGACTTGTCTAGAAAGGCAAAGTCATACATTCTTATTCCCAAACAGAAATAATTTGGACTTCCCAAGGGTGATAAAGATGTTCATTCTCTATTCAAATATTTGGAAAGGGGATGACCTTGTATTTGTTAAGTATCTTCTTTAACAAAGAGGAAGTGCTGAAATCCTGGTGGGGACTGAGCATGATAGCGGGACAGGAGGAGAATCAAGGGAAATAGAGGAAAGAGCTGGGAGGAAAAGGGCATTTATAGAGCTCTAGATAAAGGCATGTA
>NW_022103907.1:15927729-15972088 GCF_000313985.2 Echinops telfairi | reverse complement strand
TAAAAACAGCTGTAAATATCTATTAATAATTGTAAATTTATAATATAAGAAGTGTGAACCTTCTTATATTTGAAAATTTGAAGTCATCAAAAATGAAATGGAACAAATGAAATTCAATCTACTAGGCATTAGTGAGCTGAACTGAACTGGTTTGGGCCATTTTGAATAAGAAAATCAGGTGGTTTACTGTGCTGGCAATGACATATTCAGAGGAATAACATCACATTCATTGACTAAAAGGACATTTTAAGATCTTTCTTGAAGTGCAAAATAGGAAAATAGCTATCCACATACAAGGAAATGCAATCAATACAAGTTATTCAAGTTTACGCATCAACCACTAATGATAGTGATGTAGAAATTGAATTCTACCAATGTCTTCATTATGAAATTGATCAAATATGTGATCAAGATGCATTGCTAATTACTGACGATTGTAGTACAAAAGTTGGAAACAAAGAGGAAGGAATAGTAGTCGAAAAATATGGTCTAAGTGGCAGAAATGAAGCTGGAGATCACATGATAGAATTTTGCAAGACCAACATGTTCTTCATTGAAAATACCTTTTCCAACAACAAAAGTGACAATTACATACATGGACTTTGTCAAATGGAATACATAGGACTCAAATTGATTACATTTGTAGGAACAGAAGCTCAAGATCAGTAACTAACGGGAGGCCAAGAGCCAACTGAAATAGAATATCAATTGCTCATATAATTTTATGTTGTTGCTGAAGAAAATGTAAACAAGTCCACAAGATCTAAAATATGATGTTGAGTATTTCCTACCTGAGTTTTGAAAACACCCCATGAAAGTATTTGACACACTGAATACTGATAGAAGGCATGATAAGCTATGGGATGACATCAAGAATATTATACATGAAGGAAGCAAAAGGTCACTCAAAAGACAGCATGTGAGAAGAGGACTCTGAAACTTGGTCTTAATCACAGCATAGCTAAACCAAGTGGAAAAAAAGGTGAAGCAATACCTGAACAGAAAAGTTCAAAGGGCACTGGAGAACACAACATAAAGTATTACAATGAAATGTGCAAAGACCTAGAGTTTGAAAACCAAGAAGGGAGAATATGCTCAGCCTGTCTTAAACTGAAAGAACTGAAGAAAACTTCAGTCCTCAAGTTGCAATAATGACATATTCTATAGCCAACTACTGAATGACACAGGAAGGGTCAAAAGAGGATGAAAAATATACAGAGTCCCTGTACCACAAAGAACTAGCTGACACTGAAACATGTCAGAGGTAGTAAGAATCAATGATACTGAAGGAAGAAGTTCAAGCAGCAATGATGTTATTAGCCAAAAACAAAACTCCAGGAATGTATGGAATACCAGTTTAAGTGTTTCAACAAGCTGATGAGGCACTGTTAGCACTCCCTTATCTATGTAAAACATTTTGGAACACAGCTACCCGGCCAGCTGACTAGAAGAGATCCATATCTGTACCCATTCTAAAGAATGGTGATCCCATAGAATGTGCAAATTATAGAACAATTATCAGTACGCAAAGGGAAAAAAAAGAAAGAAACCTCACTGCCATTGAGTCAATGATGACTCATACAAACCCTATAAGACAAGATAGAACTGACCCTGGGGTGGGCATTAATTTGGCCAAGACTGCAACTCTTTATGGGAATAGAAAGTCTTAACCTTTTATCTTATTACTAATACTAGATACAAGTAAATTTTGCTGAAGATCATTCAACAATGGTTGTAGCAGTACATTGACAGGGAGCTACCAGAGATTTAGTCCAGATTCAGAGAAGGACATGGATAAAAGACACCATTGCTTATGTCAGATAGGTCTTGCCTGAAAGCAGAGAATACCAGAAAGAGGTTTACTTGTGTTTTATTGACTATGCCAAGGCCTTCAACTGTGGGAATCTTAACAAATTAGGGTTAGTCTTGAGAAGAATGGCAATTTAAGACCAATACATTGTCCTAATGTGGAACTTGTACATTGATCAAGAGGTAGTTGTGTGAACAGAAAAAGGGGATACCCTCAAACTACTGACAGCTGAAGTATTGGTGAGAAGTGAGCTCTGTTTGATAACTTTCTACAATTTTGTCAGGATGTACAATGAAACTGATTGGTTTGGTACTTACAATAGACAAACTGGTAAAGGAATGAGACGAACTCAGAGCTTGAGAAGTCCAGCATAAAAAACTGTAATTGTTGTGAATATTGTATGTCTGCAATGAACTGTTTTTGTTTTTCATTTATAAAATATAAAATATACGTGGAGCTAGTGCATTTTTGGTTGTATACTTATTAATTGCATCGTGTTAAGTGAAAGTACAACTTTATTATTGTTTCTTAAATTTTTATTTAATTAATTTATTAATAGTTTTATTAGGGGCTCATACACCTCTTATCACAATCCATACATATATCAATTGTGCAAAGCACATTTGTATATTCATTGCCCTCATCATTCTCAAAACATTTGCTCTCCACTTAAGCCCCTGGCATCAGGTCCTCTTTTTTTCCCCTATTGTTTTTGATGATTATTTGATTTAAGGATATGTGTACAAATGCCATGTTGACAAAGGGGTAGACTGTGATAGTTAGGCTTTAGGTCAATTAGGGTAGGCCAGGCTTCCTGTTCATCAGCCCCTGGAGCTGCAGGCAGCAGAGGAAGCCTTTAGTTTACCCCCGATCAATGGACATGAACTGGACTGGACTTGCCCACTTCTATAACTGTGAGCTGTTTTTTGCCTTATAAACTGCTGTGCAGAGTTCCTTTAATTTGTGGATTTTCTTGTCCCCTTTTTTTGCTGTTACTTTACCATTTTTAAAATTTCTGTAAATTTATTCTTTTTCATTTGTTCATGCTTATAATTCTTTCCTTGTCCTTGCTATTGGAAAGTAGACTATGATATGGTGATTTCTTTTGGGTTCCACTCAATTTTAGTTTCCTAAATAGTTATTTTCTTTTCTTTTATGTTATTAGAGAAGTTTTTTCCAGCAGTTCATGGACTATTTTCTCTGTGGGCTTTTTGTGGTTGTGGCTTCTTGTTTTGATATGTTAGCAGGCATAAGTTATTCCTCCTGATAGTTTCCCACATTTTTCTTATATTTTTTCAATGTTTTTCCCTACTTTTATTATTCTTGGAGATAACTAACAAAAGATTTCTCTTCTAGTTCAGTAATCTGACTGCCCATTCTTTCCATTATAGTTTTTTGCTCTTTCAAAGTGTTGTGTAATACTTTCATATCTTAGTATTAATTTAATGGAGATTTTTTTCTGGTTCCTCAGGATTTATCTTCGCATGCCTTTGCTGTAGAGTGATTGTGTAGAATGTCTAAGTTGCCATTTTCACCAGAAGTCCTTTATTTGGTTTCTGATGGCTTTTTCATGAGCTTCTTATCTGTTGGTATTTTTCAGTGTCTTCTCACTGTATAAGGAGTTCTGATAGTGCAGTGGGTTAAGCATTGGGCTGCTAGCTACAAGGTTGGCAGTTTGAAAACACCAGCCACCCAAATGCTTTTTTTTTTTTTTTAAGATATTAACCTCAGAAATCCTATAGAACAATTCTAATCTATCAACTTGCTATGAATTGGAGTTGACTGTGTATCAGTAGGTTTTGTTTCATCGTTGGTCACCCTGCATAGCCTAGGGGCACTGGACGGCCATTGTAGAATTTGTCACTGGGATTACTGCAAATGATATAGATGTGCCTGAAAGCTGAGAGGGAGCCTGGGACAATAAATGGGTTAAGCAAAGGAAGAAGGTTTTTTTATGGCTATGTAAATACAAGGGGCTTTGAAAATTTCATGGAAAAATTGACGTACGAGATAAGCCAGTCAGGGTGCGATGTAACAACGATGAAAAATACAACTTTCCTCTAGTTCCTAAATGTATCCTCCCCGCTCCCACTACCATGACTCGAATTCGACCTTGCAAGCCTGGCTAGACCAGAGGATGTACACTGGTACAGATAGGAACTGAAAATCCAGGGAATCCAGGGTGGATGAGCCCTACAGGACCAGTGGTGTGAGTAGCGAAACAGGAAGGGTAGAGGGAGAGTGGGTAGGAAAGAGGGAACCGATTACAAGGAATTATATGTGACCTCCTCCCTGGGGGATGGACAACAGAAAAATGGGTGAAGGGAGATGTGGGACAGGGCAAGATATGACAAAATAACAATTTATAAACTATCAAGGGTTCATGAGGGAGGAGGAATCGGGGAGGGAGGGGCAAAATGAGGACCTAATGTCGGGGGTTTAAGTGGAGAGAAAATGTTTTGAGAATGATGAGGGCAATGAATGTACAAATGCACTTTACACAATTGATGTGTGTATGGATTGTGATAAGAGTTGTATGAATCCCTAATAAAATGATTAAAAAAAATAATAAAAACTTTTTCACAAATTGAAGGCCTCTCATAATTTGAGTCAGCCAGTCAATAAATAGTCAAGGCCCAAGGAATATGTGGTCAATTCATTCTCATGTAGCATATAGCTTGTATAATCATAGATGAAGAGGAGTCAAGAAGTCTAGTCATGAATATGTGCCATGAGGTAGAAGGCACGATGAGTCTAAGTGCCTAAATAGTTACACAAAGATGGAAGGTAGAATGTCTGGGCAGGAAAATAAGGATTTTTAATAAAATGTGAGCTCACAAAGAATCTTAAGATGTGCAAGATATATGGATTTCATTTTGATAATATTAGAGAAACACTGAATAAGAAAATCCAATAAGTGACCCAAGTTTTATATTTTACTTATTTTTTAGTAGTTACTTTTCAGTTTGCAATACAATTACAATTGTTCTAAATCCACTTTCATGTGACATTATACTGCTTCATGCATAGTGCAGGAACCCTATAATAATTTCACTCATCATCCTTTATAACATTGCCGCTGTTCATTTTGCCTATTTATATGCTTTATTCATCCAATCCATTGCTACAGTTAATACTTGCAAGAGTCATCTGTTAGATAAACCTAGACTAAGAAAAATAAAATGTTTTATTTTACCTTCATTATTTCTATAAAACCCTCCTTTCTTTATTAGATCTGAGTGTCTAACATGCATACTATTCCGTCTCTATGAAGAACATTCGCTCAAATTTTGATCATCTGAGAATACCTTCATTTCTCTTTCACTTAAAAGGGATACTTCCTCTTATTATAGACTTCTTTGTTGTTTTCCCCCCAAGAATATAAATATCTCACTATACGCTCTTCTTTTCACACAATTTTAAGAGAAGCCCCATGTAATTCTTACTCTTTTCCTCAAGAGGTAGCGTTTGTGTCACTTCTCTGGCTTCTTTAAAATGTTTCTCTTTGTCTTTATTTCTATATAGCTTAACTATTATGTGCTTAGGGTAGATTTTTGTTTTATTTTATTGACCCTGCTTGACACTCTCTGAGGGAGTCCTGGTGCTACAGTGGTTACTCATTGGGCTGCCACTCCTCGGGAGGATGACGGGGCTCTCTACTCCTGAACGCAGTTAGACTCAGAAACTCACAGGGGCAGGTCTGCCCTGTCCTACACCATCATTAGAAGTCAGTATTGACTTGATGTCAGTGAATTTGGTTTGGGCTTTATAATATTCTTTGAGCTTTCTGGATTGGTGATTTGATTGTTATCATTAATTTTGGAAAATCCTTAGCATTATTACTTCATTTACTTATTTTCTATTTTCTCTTGTATTTACATTACATCCATTTTGTAAATTTTTTAATTTACAAAATTCTTGGATCATCTGTTCAGTTTGTCATTCCTTTTTTTTTTTCTCTTTGCATATCACGTGGACACTTTGTCATTGGCACAACTTCAAGTTTACTCATTGTTTGCTTGGTTGTATCCAGTGATGATCCCTTTAACAACCTTCTCCGTTTGGGCTACAGTGTCTTTGATTTTAACATTTCCTCTTGATTCTTTCTAGAGGTTTCATCTATTTGCTTACATTACTCATCTGTGTCTACTTCTTCCATTAGAGCCCTTGACATTTTAATTATAGTTCTTACATAACACCTACCTGATAATTCCAAAATATCTGCTATATCTGTGTCTGGCTTTGAAGCTTCATTTGACTTTTCCGATCTTGTTTTTTCTTATGCTTTAGCATGAGACTGGTGTTTTTGTTGTGGAGAGCTCACCATTCTGTACTGAGTGATAGAAACTAAGTGAATAGGCCTTTGGTAAGTATTTTCATGTTAATCTCGCTAGAAATTGGGCTATACAGACTGTTTTCTGTAGCTGTAGATGGCAGAAGGTTCAGTTTTTCCAGTATCTCCCCTTTGTGCTTTTTCCTCATCCCACTTCCATTTTTCTTCTGCTTTGCTAACAACTTTTTAACTAAAATTGCATCTTGTACTTTGTTTCCAGTTGTAACCAGTTATTGTATTGGACTCTGTTCATAGGGTAGTGAAGGGTTGGGTACACGATGCTTTATGCAATCTTGTGATTAAATTAAGAAGTTTAGTGGGCCTGAATCCTGGGATTGCTTTTAAGAAAATGTTTTCAATCTTTTGTTGTTGTTTCTCTCTCTCTCTCTTTCTCTCAATGAGAGAGGATTTCTAATGAGGGCTGGAGGAAGCCACTTGCCTGTGTGCATGATCAAACAAGACTGTGATAAAGTCTTTTCTCTTGGAGACCAGGGTTTTTCTGCAGAGAATGATCTGGGGTTGCTTCAAAATGATGACTTTTCCTCTCTTCCTTTTTGAAGCATGAAGAGATATTTGTTGAATCTTCACACTGAAAACCTGCCGTGCTTTTGAGAGGTAACAATCTGTGAAAGGGTGTCCAGTCTTCTCTTTACCATCCGGATTGGGCCCACAGTAATTTTTCATTCTCAGTGTTGTCTACTTCCAGCCTCCTGAATTCATCAAAGTGATCATTTAATCGTTCCTATCAGTTTAGGGCAGTCTCTGGGGGGTGCATTTTACTAACCACAGGATTGTTAGTTCGCATCTACTCAGCAGGACCTTAGACGAAAGACCTGCCATTCTGTTTCTACAAAGTCACAGATTTGAAAACCGCGTGGGACTCAATTATATTCTGTAGCATCTCAGTTCTCCATGAATCAGACAGGACTCAACAGCTCTAGGTTTATTTATTTCAGTTACCACTTTAAGACTCCTATGATGTAAGCTTATTTCAGGTGTGTGCTGCTCTAGTCGGTTCTATCTCCATATTTCATAGTGCCCACTGGCCCTGTGATCTCAATTCTTTGATTCATCTAAGAAAAGCCAGGACTCTTTCACTTGTTCAGATCTTGCTCAGCAAGCTCTTTACATGTTGGGACTGAAACTGGAGGTATATATCATCATTTCACTTGGGAAAATTCACTCCAATGATCAACTAGTAAACATATAGAAAAGACGTGAGAAACCAAGGAGATGGTTGCTGTATTAATAATAGCTCACGCTTACTGAGTACTTACATTGTGCCAGGCATACTCTTAAGCACTTTACATATAGTAACCCATTTGATAGTCTGATAATCTTATGCACTGTACTACAATATTCTTTTTATCATTCCCACTCTGCAGATGAGATAAATAATTTCCCATGTTCTCATAGTCAGAGGCACAGCTAAAATTTGAATATAGATAATGTGGCTCTAGGTTCATGCTCTAAAATACTATGATAGCTGCTTCTGCTTTACAAACAAGTCTAGGATTTAGGTGAACTATTTTAAGTAAACAACATTGGATATAGAGATGAATGGACTCAATGACAGATACTAAGAAATTTAAATCAACAGGGCTTAGTGTGAGATTAGATAAGAAAGCTAATGTAGAGAAACATTTCATATGACTGATATTTTTGGTGTAGGCAGTTGGGTAGTTGGATTCTCCATTCATTGAAATGGAGAATTCAAAGAGGGGACTAGCATTGTTGGTAAATACTGATGAGAAGGAGTTTGGGTGTGCTGAATTTGAAGTCTCTGTGGAAAATACCAGTGGAAATACTCAGTTGCTGTTGGTGGTGGTACGTCCAAACTAAACACTGGCTCTTCATACACCATCCTCACACTAGTTCTTATATTTGAGCCCAATTTTGTAGTCACTATCTCAGTCGAACTTCTCAAGGCCTTCCCCTTCTTTGCTGCACCTCCTCTTCCCTGAGTATGCTGTCCTTGTCTAGGGACTGGTCTCTCCTAACAACATATCCAAAGTAAGTGAGAGGAAGTCTTGCCATTCTTGCCTCTCAGGAACTGTACTCCTTCCAAGACAGATGTGTTTATTGGTTTGTTTGACAGTCTATGGTAGCTTCAATATTCTTCACCAGCATCATCATTCAAATGCGTTACTCCTCTCTCAGTCTTCCCTATTTAATGTCCAACTTTCACATGCATATGAAATGATTGAGAGCAGCTGGCTTGAGTCAGGCCCACCTTAGTCCTCATAGTAACATCCTATTCAATATTTTCAAGAGGTTTTGTGCAGCAGATTTACCCAATGCAATGTGTCATTTGATCTCTTGACTGTTGGTTCCTTAAGCTTTGATTGTGGATCTAAGCAAGATGAAATCCGTTATAATTTTGATCTTTTCTCCATTTATCATGGTGATACCTATTGTTCCAGTTGTGAGGATTTTGGTTTCTTTCCATTGAGTTGAGTTCATACTGAAGGCTGTGATCCTTGATATTCATCAGCAAGAGCTTCAAGTCCTCCTCATTTTTAGCAAGCAAGGTTGTATAATTTGACCGTAGAAGGTTTTTAATAAGCCTTCCTCCAATCCTGATGGTTCATCTTCTTCCTATACTCCATCTTCTCTGATGATTTGCTCAGCGTGTATATTGAATAAATATGGCAAGAAGATATACCTGGTACACAACTTCCAATTCTCTTAGATTCATATTTTGTACATTCAAACTTTCAATTATTAATGAATGTTTGTACCTGCTTGTTCTCATTTTGAGTCATGCTCCCTCAACAAATGACGCTTTTACTCTGTCTATGTCATTGTGGTCAACTCTATTTTGTGAAGGCAACTTTTCCTTGGTTATATTCTAAGTGAATTCTGACCCGAGGTCTCATCTTCTGATACTATCTGTGACAATGTTCTGCTTCTATTTATGAGGATTTTATTATCTGACAATAATGCACAGTTACTCATTAGGTCTTCAGTGGCTAATTCCTCTGTCATAGACAGATTTTTTTCTGTGTACTCTGTTCTTCATCTGGAAGCTCTGCTGAAACTTGTTCACTTTGGATGACCCGCTGTTATACCTGCGACATAGCTTCCAGCGTCACAGCAACAAGCAACCCACCACACTACTACAAACTGACAGACAATTTCTGGAATGCTATAGCAGAGAGTAAAACTTTGATGGGTTAGATGAGAAAGAGGAGAATCCATGGAGGAATGCTATTGAATAGGTGAGATCGGATAAAAACCAAGCACAGATGCAAAGGTTGCTTTTGATAGGATAAGGTGGGGAAGATGGAGGGACAGCCAGAAAGATCGACTATGTTCAATAGGGTTCTTACAGACATGGATCCTTCATCTCTTTTGTAGAAGTGATGCGCTAGAACTCAAAGGATTTGTGTTTGTCATCAAGACAAACTGTCTTGATATGTCTTGACATACTGTCTGATGACCCTTGATAATTTTTTAACTTTTACCTGATATTTACCCAATTTTTGTATAATATTACTCTTTGTTTTCTAATTAAGGCCTAAGACAGAAGAAGTCTGATAACAGCCTCAGGTTTTTGGTTTCTTTTGGGGGCGTACATAAATTTTTGAGGTTCCACTTCCTCACCCTCCACCAATGGTCTGTAAATCTATCAAGCTGCTACATTAACAAACTCTTCTTGTGATGACAGCATTAAGAAAAAAAACCCATATACTTAAAAAGGTCTCTTTTATCAGAGTTTATAGATTTTCATTTCTACTGGAAATGCAGTATAGTTGCTTTCTCCTTTATCATAAATGAGGCAAATAGATGTTATTGCTGTTTTCTTAACAATTTTAAAAATCTGTACTCCCAAAATGTGTCTGTGTGGTTATGAGAACGACTAAGAGAAATGTGAATCAATAGAATTCATTTATTTGACAGTGAGTGGGATGTGACTCATTATCAGGTCATTAGAGAAATATTCTTCTTTGTCATGTGTTGAAACAAGATTTATTTTCAGAATTAATGATTGTAAACCCTGTGTGTTAAACAGGGATCAAAAGAAAGGGAGAGTAGGACAAAAAGAAGGAGAGAAAAATAACTGAACTTCAAGCTTTGAAGAATAACTGGTCACAGATGATCTCCTGAAGAACCTTTCCCTATAATAAAATATAGAAATTTACTGCCGGGAGCAGAGGGATACTGAAGAGAGCTCAGTCCAGGTTGACACAAAACCAATTTCCCAAAGACTCACTACCATCCAATCAAGGCTGGCTCATCGTGAACCGCTGTGGGTTTCTGAGACTGTAACTGTTTACGGGAATAGAAAGCCTTGTCTTTCTCCCACAGAGCTGCTGGTGGTTTTGAACTACCAACATTGGGCATAGTAGCTCACGCACCAGAGCTTCATAAAGAGGGAGTGATAACTTCTCATGGAGGAGATTGGAAAAGTCAGGTAGGTCAACTAATTGCAGGCATGTGAATTAAAACATCCACTTTCTTTTGTCTCCAAGGGAATGATCCAGTTCTTATATTTTATTCAGTTATACTAAGTTGTCCAGTCTGCTCAACAGTAATAGATATGAATATCAGTCATTGGTCATTTTTTGTAAAAAGTTCCAAAGAATATCTCAAAGCAGCCTGAGGCATATTATTTTACTTTAGAAAGATTTGTCTTTCACCTAGTTTGCCCTTTAGTGAATTATATCTCTTTAGGGACCATCAAATCAAATGTGATGAAAAAAGTGGAGTATTCAAATATGCTGTAGTCCAACTAAAGCTGTCAGCGAGCAAATCTCCAGACACATATTAAAATGTATAGCTTTATTGTCCTCCACTTTGAACTTGATAAATTCTCAGCTAAGTCATTCTTGTTCTTAGGGACCATGGGGTTGGAACCTGACTATAAGCGACCTTGTGTACACCAAATTGAAACCTTGCCTGGTCCTGCACCATCCTCACAATTGTTCTTATGAGCCCATTGTTGTTGTTACCTTTGAAAATCCTACACACAATTCTACTATCCCTCAAAGGCAGATAGATATAATCCCATCACAGACAGCAATGTTCTTCAAGGCCGATCTTGAAATGTCCTTATGTGGACAATGAATGCAATACCAATCTTCTTGATTCCCAGCATAATAAACCATGGGATTTTCTGATTCAAAATGGCCAGTGCCAATTCATATCAGCTTACCAACACCTAGAATATTGATCGGTATGCATTCCATTTCATTTTTAATGGTTTCCAATTTTCTTAGCTTCATACTTCATACATTTCACATTCCAATTGTAAATTGATGTTTGTGGCTCTTTCTTCTCCTTTTGAGTCATACCACATCAGCAAATGAAGGTCCTAACGGCTTTACTCCCTCCATGTCATTGTGAAGACAGTTTGAGAAGCCATACTTTCCTTAGTCAGAATTTCGGCACTTCCAGGCCTAAGGCGCTCATCTCCTGGCACTGTCAGTGTTCTGCTTCTAGTCATCAGGTTTTGTATCTTTGGCAATGTTGCAATGCAGTCCACAAGGTTCTCAGTGACTAATTCCTCAGAAGTGGGCCCCTGTTCCTGTAGTCTGGTTTTAGTCTGGATGCTCTGTGGAAACCTGCTCCCTTTAGGTGAACCTGATGTATTTGAAATACCAGTAACATAAACTCTAGCATCAAAGCAACACACACGCACCCGCAGTATGACAAAGTGACAGAAATGTGGGAGGCTCCGCTAAGTAAGGATAGACTAATGACAAACGTTAGGGTCCCAGTTTTAACGAGTAATACAGGCAGACTTGTAAGAAAGGACAAACACACTTAAAGTCCCATACCTCTCCTTTGTCTTTTTCCCTGTATCCTCCAGAAAATGGCAATCCAAACCCACTTCTATCAGGTCAGTCATGACTCAGAGCCCGTATGTAGAGTTTCTGATGTGGTGAATCTCCATTGGAGCAGGCAGCTCTCTTGTGCAGTTGAGGGTTTGAAATGGTGTCCAAGGCCTAACTCACAGTGTGATCAGAACTCCTAAAATGGCTATGCATTTCAGTAATCTAGGGTTTACTGAGAAAAAATTACCAGGAAAACTTACACTTCAATAACATTTCTGTGAATTTTTAAAACACACAGAACAATATTATGCTTTATTTATGATTATATACATTTGAGGGAAAGGCCTTTGTCCTATAACAAATGAAAAATAAGCAGCCAGTCCACAAAGCTTTATTATATCACAAGCAATATGACAAATGTCATGATGTACCAAACTGATATATTAATATTAATTTAATATTTTTAAAAATAATCAGTAGCAATTCCTGATATATTTAAACAATTAGAATATTTTTAGTACTAGAGCTGTAACTTCTTTGCTTCATTAGTTACTTATCTCTTTTGGTGTATAAACCTAGAGCCTTATGGATGTGAAATATGTTTCATAATAAATGCTTTCTTTGGTTGGACTTAGGTAGTAAATAAAGTCACTAAATGCCGTTGCTTGGAGTCCCAGTTGCTGTACTTCAGTAGAAATGACCTCATAAAATTCTCACCCAGTCATGTACATTTTACATAACTGAGTCTGCGTTCTATTACATTTAAAATTATTTGTAGGGATGTTGGAGTCAGGGAAATAGAAACAGCACAAATGTTGCACACAGCAAAGCTGGGTCTTAAAATAATTTATCAAGGGATATGTACTTAATAAATTTAAAGATAACATTAACTCTCTTAGCAAATCTTAATTTTCTCTATGAGTCATGGACTGAATATGTGACCCCAATAAAATCTCTTTTTCTACTGTTAGCATCTTCTTACCCCATTTTTATTTTGTGAGCATGCTTTTTTTTCTATGTGCACACAAAAAGTATGATCTAGCACAGTACTAAGCACATAACAGGTGTTAGGAAATAATAAAAGTATATGCGAATTATAATAAACAAATGAAACAAAAAATAAATAATATATATATTTGTCTTAAAGCTGTCTTGTCTGCTGTGGAATCACTATGAACTCATATGGACATCTGAGTGTATCACTAGGATCCATGTTAGGATTTTCAGTGACAGATTTTGAAAATAGATCACCAGGCCTTTAGTCCCCACTGGTCTGAGTCTGGAAGCTCCACTGCAAGCTGCTCAGTTTCCTAGCAACATGCACCGCTAACGTATGAGTGGTGGCTGCCCTGGATGGATGTAGGACTATGTAAATAGGAAGGCAAAGGTCCTTTACGAGAGGCAGGGACTCTGATAATTCCAGCTATTAAGACACCAACCAAGACTCTTAGACCTCTTTCACTTCTTATCATTCAAAGTCCAGAATTGTTTTCTAACAGATTGTTAAGAGTGAAAAAACTTGAAATTAATCCTGAAGGAAATTTAAAGGTAAAAGAAGGGCCTTTAATGTGGCATTATAATTATTGTGTATTGATATTTGCTTATGATGAAAAAGCAGCCAACTAATAATAAGTTGATGTACCAGGTTCATTGACCAAACTCAACTTTCTTGTCATATAAACATTGATCTCACCCCCATCATCATCTTCAACTAGGATCACCGGGTTTTATTGTTCTTGTCTCTGAGTAGAATTGGGGCATATGTATAACTTTTTGGGAAAATTCCATTTTATGCCATTCCAAGTTCTCCCTTTCTCATATGTAAGGCTTCACGTACAATCAGGGTGTCACAGAGAAATGAAGACACTGATTGCATCACAGACAATTATTGTTTTATTTTTCCTTTTGGTCATTGAGATTTCTTATCTTTTTTGCAACAAGGATTAGTTATCTACACAATGTGCATGATGGATGTCTCTCAAGGTATACATATATCAGTGTTCAGTTGAGAGAAATAAATTGGAAGCACTGTAGAGTCTTCTCAGCATATAACTCCATGCAGTGGTAAACCTGACTTCAACTCTATCTCTTCCACTTGATCCAGAGCTTACATTGCTTCCCCAGGGATTCACTCTGTAGTCTCCAGCACCCGTGTTTGTATGCATAAACATGTATGCATTCAACATGTGGCAATGCTTGTTTCATTTTTAGAGTTGGTGTCTTTTGTTGAGTTAGTTCCAACTCATAGACACTCTATCGGATAGGGTAGAACTGCACCCAGAGGATTTTCTAGGCTTCAAAGCTCACCGGAGCACATCACTAGGTCTTTTTCCACCAACCAAACAGCTCATGGACTCATGCCAAAGGCCTTTTGTTTATCACCTGATTGCTTAGTCATTGTACCACCAGGACCCTCATATTAATAAACTAACTCCAGCCCTCCTATCATTTCTGATGTCCTGGACCTATGGGAAATTACTTGCCTGGCAAACTAAGTGCTTGGAATGAGTAATGGGCACACTAGCCTTTCATTTCTCTAATGTTCTCTTTTCTCGTCTGTAAACATTGGGGTAGATGAGAAAATCTATCTTGTTTGCCATAATCCAATCAATGGATTGGATAACTATGTTCTCTTCTTGCTGGTCTTTCCAGCTCCATGGTCGGTTTCTTGAGTGTCCGCTCTTACTTATTTCAGGAATGTGGCTGGGGGTGGGAAGCGGAGGCAGGAAGAGTGGCTAAAAGTCACCCCACTTTTTCTCCTTCTCGGTGCTGCATTTTAGGGGTTAGAGAGAGGTAGGGCAGAAGTTGTGGTCATGAGTTATTTCCTTAATCTTCCTCTAATCTCTAGGGAAACATTGGTGTTATTCTTTAGATTGTGGATTATGCATTCAGTGTCTCTTAGTCCTCAGATTTGGGGCCTTTGTCCCAATTTGGGGGATTTCAGGAAGAAACACCAGACAATGTCAAGTTAGAATAAAACTTGGGTTTTCAAAATTATCTTAAGAGTTTGTGACTTTAAAGGTTTCAAATGCACATAGATGGTTTTTTAATTTAGCGTCTTTGTAGTAGTAACCATATTGTGTTCAGAAAGTGATTGTATATCATTTTTTGCTATAAATTACCTACAGAAAATTAAATTATTAAAAATGTCCTAAGTTTCTACTTAAGTTGCTCTTATAACAATTACCCAAACTATCTACCTTTATGATCTCTTGGGGACAGCATTTACTAGAATGATCTGTGGTATTACTGTATGGTTCATGTCATTAATAACTGGTTGAGACATACAGCATGATGTCTTAAATTAAAAAGGAAAGAAATTAGTGCTGCTGCTTTTATGCCTGGATATTGCATAGTATGTGTATATTCCTCAATGAAAAATCACTGCTTAATTCTTCACTACTCATTGGAAATTAGACAGTTTGCTGAAAGCACAATAGGCCTCCAGAAGGGAGGGGAGAGATGAGAACCCAAGGATGCCAGGAAAAGCCAAAGGTGCTGACAGGGAAGTCAGGGCCTGCCAAAGCCAGGCTTCTCCGTCTTCGCAGCTTCGCTTGCCTGAGACTTGAGCCAGGAGACCAGCTATATTGGTAAATGGGAAATGAAGAAAGTAAATACCATGAAAAAGAACCAGTTCAGTGTGTGTGTGTGGGTGTGCGTGTGGGTGTGGGTAGGTGTGTGAGAGGGAGAGAGAGAGAGAAAGAGAAAGAGCGACTTTACCCAAGATTTTTGCAAACATCATACATATTATATCAGGGTTTACCATTCTTTATTGACTTGATACAACCATCATAGTTACCTGTAATCTTATATGAGATGGAGTTTGAGATGCATATTGTTCTTCCTGCTTCTGTTTTCTATAGCAATGAACCTTTGAATATGCTGTAAAGATTAAGCATCTATAGAAGTTTTAATATATGTAACTTGAAATCAAAGGAAACAAAACTGATTACAAAGTTAATTTAAAGTGTATTTATGGCTATGCACACTCATTATTGTGTGGAGCATCATATCAAGAGGAAAATGCCTGGGCTTTGTAATCACTCACATAAGCTTCTCTTTACCTCCTGGCTCTGATAACACAGATGGCTCAAATGTAGACAACTTACACAAAGCCTCAATGTCTCAGGACCCTTATCTGTAAAATTATTATAACAAGATTTTTCAGTATTATGAGAATTGAAAATAATACATTAAACCTACTAATTAACAGAAAATTCAATACAAGGTTGTTTAGATTATAAGTGGGAATGCAAATTATGACCAATATTTAAATCTTATTCAATATCAAAATTTTCAGATTGTTGATACACACTCCCTTAACCTGTTCAGAAAATAAAATTAACCTTTAACATGCAAGTATACTTTACCAGATGTAATTTAATTAACTACACAGTAATCAAATTGATACACCTCTTGGAAGAGACAAGACAGCTTCTCAGAGAAGCTGAATATCATAAACCAAAAGAAGGCCAAAGGAGATATCATGAATTTTTTAAAATAAATTTATTGGGGCTCATACAATTCATCCCAATACATAGATCAATTGTGTAAAGCACATCTATACATTTGTTGCCCTCATTATTCCCAAAATTCGCTTTCCTCTTGGGTTCCTGGAATCAGCTCATTTTCCTTTTTCCCCTCCCCCTCCCTCCCTCTACCCCCTCCCCCATGCACCCTTGATAATTTATACATTATTATTATATCTTATATTACACTGCCCAGCATCTCCCTTCACCTACCCCTCTGCTGCCCGTCCCCCACAGAGGAGGTTATATGTAGCTCCCTGTGATCAATTCACCCTTTCTACACCCCCCTTCCCTCCTGGTATCATCACTATCACCCCTGGTCCTGAGAGGTTCATCTGTCCTAGATTCCCTGCGTTTCCAATTCCCATTTGTACCGCTGTGCATCATCTGGTCTAACCAGGTCTGCAAGGCAGAATTGGGGTCCTGGTAGTTGGGGGAAGGAAGCATTTAAGAACTAGAGGAAGGTTGTGGGTTTCATTATTGCTATATTGAACCCTAAGTGACTCATCTCCCCACTACCCCTCTGCAAGGTATGTCCAGTTGTCTAGAGATGGGCATTGAGTCCCCATCACGCGCCACCCTCATTGATGAGGATATGATTTTTCTCCCCGCCTTTGGTGTTTGAAGCCTGGTCCCTTTGGCCCTTCATGAGTACACATTACACATGTTGGTGTCCTGCTTCCATGTGGGCTTTGTTGCTTCTGGGCTAGATGGCCACTTGTTTACTTTCAAGTCTTTAAGTCCCCAGATGCTATAGGTCTCACTAGCCAGGCAAGTCCCCAGACGCTATAGGTCTCGCTAGCCAGGCACCATCAGCCTTCTTCACCACATTTACTTATGCACACGTTCGTCTTCGGCATTTATGTGGGGAAGGTGGTCACACAATTATGGTTTTTGTTCTTTGGTGTCTGCTACCTGTTACTCATATTCAAGTTCAAGTTGAAGGTGAAGAAAATTATAAAAGTTCACAAGAGCCATAATACAACCTTAGTTATAGTCCACCTGATTTTAGAGACCAACTCAATAATAGAGCTGATGCATTGAGCACTGATGTTCAAAAAGCAGATGTTTATAATATGGCATCAAGAATATTATACATGAAGAAAGCAAAAGACCATTATAGAGACTACAAAGAAAAAAATGCCAAAGTGGATGTCAAAAGAGACTTGGAAATCTTCTCTTGAATGTTGAGTAGCTAAATCAAATGGAAGCAAACTAAAAGAACTGAGAGGAAACCATCAAAGAACACAGGGGAAAATCATGGTTGTGTGTCCAGAAGAGATGGAGCACCGTCTAAAAACAAAAACTTCAAAAAGGAAAAGACTAAAAACCCTGAATTATACATGAAACAGGACCCACACCTCATATCATATGTAAAAACAAGTTTAAGATGTAGTAAAGATTTAACTATTAACCCGAGAACTATAACAATTATCGATGGAAAAATTGGAACAAACTTAAGGGACTAATATAAGATATCAATACACTACCAAACAAAATGAAAATCACTTACGCTACAGAAAACAAAAGAAAGGCCAGTAACCTCCTAAAACTATGACATTTGTGTATGTCAACAGACTTCATAAAAAATCTAAAAAAAGAACCCACATATTGGGGAAAAATTAGGAATGATATATCACACAAAGGGATACTCTCAAAAATGAAAATGGCAACACCTTAATCAGAAAACCACAAATAATCCAATTAAAACGTGGACAGAGACTTGAAGAGCCAATTCATCCAGGCTGCTTCATATTTTGCCCCTTTCTCCTCTGGAGCAGCTGGTGGGCTGGAACTGCTGCCCCTGCAGTTGCCTCACTATACCACCAGAGCTAAAAGAGAAATACAAATTAAAATCATGATGAGATACCACATCATCCCAGCACTGATAGCAAAATAACAGTAAACAGAAAATAACAAATGATGGAAAGGATGTGGAGAGACTGGAACACTCATACACTGCTGATAGGATTCTACTGCCACGATAGACAACAATATGCTGATTCCATAAAGAAACGTGAATAGAATTGCCATATTTATATTTAGTCTCTCTACTCAGTTTATACCCCAAAGATATAAAGAACAAAATACAAACAGTTATATGAAAACCTATGTTTATCGCAGCACTTTTCTATAATAGCAAAAAGATGGAAACCACTAAAGAACCCATCTTTGGAGAAATGGATGAATAAACTCTGTTATATAGGTACAATGGAATAATAAGCATATCTGAAAAACAAGAATGAAACTATCAGACACCTAATGGCATAGACGTATTTGGGAAACATGTCTGGCAGAGTTATTCAGTCTCGTGAAGACAAAGACAACATGGCAATACTATTGTATATAAAACAAAAGTTAAGAAAAATTGTTTTCACATCCAAACAAGCAGACTTTGGACTATAGTAAAGCTCCAGAGAAAGACAGGAAGGAGAGAAAGAATGAGGGAAGGCGGGTGGGAAAAAAGGAGGAGAAAGAAAAGCAGGAGAAGAGGTGGCACTATTAATGGGGGGAGGGGGAGGTGTTCCTTGGATACTGACATGGTTCTGATAGGATGGGCTGGGCAACTATGTCTTGCCCTGTTTATGTGACACTTCACAAGGACAAAGGGAACACAATTGAAAAATTTTCAAAGGGCAGCTTGAGAAGACAAAGTAAAGCATTATGATGAAATGTGCAAAGACTCAGAGTTGGGAAATCAAAAGGGAAGAACACTGTATAGCTGCAAGCTGAAAGATCTGAAGAAAAAATTCAATCCTCAAATTGAAACCTTGAAGTATTCTATGAGCAAAATATTGAATGATGCAGGACTAGTTAAAAAAAAACTATAGAATGAGTAGACAGAGTTGCTGTACCAAAAATAGGTGGGCATTTAACCATTGCAAGAGGTAGTGTATGTTCAAGAACCACTGGTATTGAAGGAAGAAATATAAGCTGCACTGAAAGCATTAGCTATAAACAAGGAACTGAGAATTGACAGAACACCAAAGGAAATGTTTCAACAAATGGATTTAGGGCTGAAAGCACGGTGCCTGGGGACACGGAAGACCGTTCCCCAACCAAGTGACTGGTAGAGATGCATATTTGTGCCCATTTCAAAGAAAGGTGACCCAATATAATACAGAAATTGTTGAATAATATATTGATGCCACGTGCATCAATACATTCAGACAATTTTGTCTGAAGGAAATTAAAAAGAAGTTTCAATAGCACATTAACAATGGGCTCCTGGAAATTTAGAAGAGTACATGGAATGACAGACATATTTACTGGTATCAGATGGATCCTGGTTTGAAGCTCAGAATGCCAGAAAGAAGTTTGCTTGTGTTTTGCTGACTATGCAGGGTATTCAACCAGGTGAATCAAAACAAATGATAAATAACACTGTGAGAATGGGAATTCTAGAACAATTCATTGTGTTCATGTGAAACCTGTATGTACACAAAGAGGCAATCATTTGACAAGGTGATATTGTATGGTGTAAAACATGTGCATCATTGATTTTATCTTTTTATCAAGTTTATTCAGTCTGTATGCTGAGCAAAAAATCTAAGAATTCGACATGAAGAAGAATTCAACATGAAAATTTGAAGAAGGCTTCTTAGCAACCTGCGATATACAGTTGACAACACCTTGATCAAAGTGTTGTGTCAAAAAGGATCAAAGTGCTTTGTGATAAAAATCAAAGACTACAGCCTTCAATATGAATTATAACTGAATGTAAAGAAACCAAAAAGCCTCACAAATCGACCAATAGCATTATGATAGAGAAAGACCTAAGTCATCAAAGATTTCACAATCAATGTTCATGGAAGCAGCTATCAAAAAATTAAAAATCTGTTGTCTTTTGTAACTCTGCTGCACAACACCCCTTTAAAGTGTTAATAAGCAAATACGTAACTTGGAGGACTAAAGTGCACTTGACCCAAGTCTTGTCCTTCCCCCACCCCCCCTTCCCCAATGGCCTCATATGCAACTGAAAGCTAGACAATGAGTAAGGAAGGTCTCAGGAGAATTGATGGACTTGAGATTGGTCATGGCATTGAACAAGAATAGTGAAAGTAGCATTGATAGCCAGAAGAACAAACAAATCCGTCCTGTAGGATATTCAGTCAAAAGATCCTTAGAAGAGAGAATGGTGAGATTTTTGTCTCAAATACTTTGGACTTGTTATCAAGAGAGCGCAGCCCTTTGAAAAGTACACTGTATTAGGCTGAGTTTTCTAGAGGAAAAAATCAGTGACCTTCGTGTATGTATAGGAAAGGAATTAAATCAAGAAGAAATTTTATATCAAAAAGCATCCCAACCCAGTCCAACTCATGTCCATGGGTCTGTTGCTACCAGCAGCCCTCTTCAGACTCACACAATGGTAGGTGGGTCAGTGATTGAGGCAGAAAGGTGGAGCCAGGAGCTGGAATATGACAGGCCAGTAAGTGCAGAGTCCCGTGGATCCAAGGTCCGCAGGAAAAAGACAGCCATGCACCACAGCTCCCAGGGTCTGTAGGGAACATGGGCTTCCCACTTCAGAGTTAGACAAATAATCCAGGCAAGCAGGTAGTGAAGCAATCAAGAGAGACATTCTCACTGTCTCTGTTTCATAAAACCCCACATCCCCCAGGAAGCATCCTTAGGCTGTGACTTCATTGAAAGGTCGGTCTCTGACCCTACCTCTACACAGGTACCATTAAGTTGACATAAAACATAACTATCACATTATGATTGGTAAAGTAGAAAGAAATAGAAAATGACAGCCCTCAAGAGATGGATTGGCACAGTGGTTGCAACAAAGGACTCATGTAGCAAAAATTACGGAATAGAATAGGGCAGGGCAATGTTTCAATCTGTTGTACATAGAGTCAATATCAGCCAGCGTCAACTCCCTGGCCCCTAGCAACAATGATACAGGAAAAGTGGGGACCTGACCAATTCAAACTTTTTTTTTCTTTTCATTAAAAAAAAAATCACTTTATTGGGGGCTCATACCATTCTTATCACAATCCATACATCCATACATTGTGTCAAGCACATTTGTACATTTGTTGCCAACATCGTTGTCAGAACATTTTTTTTTCTATTTGAGCCCTTGATATCAGATCCTCATTTTTACCCTTCCCTCTCTGCCCCCCCTCAATAAAACCCTTGATAATTTATAAATTATTATTTTGTCATATCTTACACTGTCCAACATCTCCCTTCACCCACTTTTCTGTTGTCCATCCCCCAGGGAAGAGGTTATATGTAGATCCTTGTAATCTGTTCCCCTTTTATACCCCACCTTCCCTCCACCCTCCAGGTATCGCCACTTTCACCACTGGTCCTAAAGGGATCATCTGTCCTGGATTCCCTGTATTTCCAGTTCCTATCTGTACCAATATACATCCTCTGGTCTAACCAGATTTGTAAGGTAGAATTGGGATCATGATAGTGTGGGGAGGAAGCATTTAAGAAGTAGAGGAAGGTTGTATAATTCATCGTTGCTATCCAGCACCCTAACTGGGTCATCTCCTCTCCATGACCCTTCTGTAAGGGTGTGTCCAGTTCCCTACAGATGGGCTTTGGGTCTCCACTCTGCACACACCCTTATTTACAATGATATGATTTTTTGGTTCTTTGATGCCTGATACCTGATCCCTTCACACTTTGTGATCATGCAGGCAGATGTGCTTCTTCCATGTGGACTTTGTTGTTTCTGAGCTAGATGGCCCTTGTTTATCTTCAAGCCTTTAAGACCTCAGACACTATATCTTTTGATAACCGGGCACCATTAGCTTTTTTCACCACATTTGCTTATGCACATATTTGTCTTCAGTGATCATATCGGGCTGGTCTGACCCTGTGACACCAAGTCAAAACACTAAAGGCAGAGGGGCGGGGGGGGGGGAATCAGAGCATTGAGCTTCCAAGGGAGTGCAAAGGATAGACTTTGGGGCCAGAGTGTGGCACCCCATCGGACTTGACTGGAGGACATGCCTAGAGCTAAAAAATCAGACCTTAATCTATTTAAGGTTTTTCTTTCTTTTTAAAATTATTTTTTTTTCTTTTTTTAAATTAATTTATTCTTCTCTGGGTCATATGTTTTCTTTCTTGTTGTCCTTGTTGTGTTCTCTCTTGTTGCTTTGTCTTGCTAAGCCTTCTTGTTTTTTTGGTGCATATTATTATCTCTACAGATCTACCTAGATAAGATAGGTTGGATGAACAGTCTGGAGTTGAAAACAACGGGACCAATGGTTCTGGAGAGACATGGGAGAGGGGGAGGCTGGGGAAAGGAGGTTATGTTGACCAACCCAGGTACAAGGAAGCAACAAGTGATTCAAAATTAGTGGCAAGGAGGGTGTGAGAGGCCTAGTAGAGATTCAGCAAGGGCAATGTAACTGAGACAAATTACTGAAACCCAAATGAAGGTTGAGCATGATAGTGGGACAAGTGGTAAGTAAAAGGAAATAGAGGAAATTCATAAGAGGCAAAGGGTATTTATAGAGATCCAAATACATGCATATACAAATGTAAATATATTTATATAGGATGGTGGGGAAATAGATCTATGTGCATATATTTATAGGTTTAATATTAAGGCAGCAGATGTATATTGGACCTCCACTCAAGTACTTCCTTAATGCAAGAAAACTTTGTTCTATTAAATTGGCATTCCATGGTGCACACCTTTCCAACATGATTGCTAAAGACAAATGGGTGCATAAGCAAATGTGGAGAAGAAAGCTGATGGTGCCCGGCTATCAAAAGATATAGTGTCTTAAAGGCTTTCACGTAAACAAGCAGCCATCTAGCTCAGAAGTAACAAAGCCCACATGGAAGAAGCACACAACCTGTGTGACCACGAAGTGTAGAAGGGACCAGATAGCAGGCATCAAACATAAAAAATATGTATTTTAATCCTGAGTGGATTTTTAATTTAAATAGATTTAATAATTTGAAATGAGTAATGACTTGTTTGTAGAGATCTGGAATGCATTGATTTAGTTACTAATAAAAAAAACCTGTCATCTTTCCAGTATCCATTTACATATAGATAATTTGTTTGTGAAATCTTTTAATACTGTGGTTGTTGTGGTTAGGTGCCCTCAAGTTGGTTCCAACTCATAGGACCCTATGCATAACAGAAGGAAACACTTCCCAAACCTATGCTAGCCTTACAGTGGTTCCTATGTTTGAGCCTCTCAATGCAGCTACTGTGTCGACCCATCTGGTCAAAGGTGTTCTTTTTCACTCTCTCATTTCTTTACCAAGCATGATGTCCTTCTCAAGGGACTGCTCTCTCCTGGCAACATATCCAAAGCATGGGAGACAATGTCTCACTATTCTTACCTCTAAGGAGTATTTTGGTTGTACTTCTTCTGACTCAGATCTGTTAGTTCTTTTGGCAGTTCATGATACTTTTAATATTTTTCACCAGTACTGTAATTCAAATGCATAAGTTCTTCTTAATCAATTTCCAACTTCTATATGCATATGAGGCGATTGAAATTACTGTGGCTTGGGTCAGGTTCACCTTAGTTCTCAAAGTAACACTTTGCACTTCAACACTTTAAAGAAGACTTGTGCAGCAGATGTACCCAAATGCAATGCATTGGTTAAGTTGCTAATAAAAGGTTGCCTTTTGTATAATGTCCATTTTCATATAGATAATTAAGTGTTAAAATGTGTAATACAAATTTATCTTAATTGATGTGGTCTATTGCTTTATTATTCCCAATTATTTGTTTTCCCCTTTCTCAGACCTTGCCGTACAAATCTTGTTCTTAGTGCCTTGCTCCAAGTAAATGGCAGGCTTTGGCCATGTGATCTGTTTCTGTGAATGCGATATGCAGGCAAGGAATGTGTGTCTGCTCAGGAAAGAGTTTTAAGGACCATCCTTAACTCCACCCCCAAATCCCCACTACCACCACTACACCCTTCCCCCCATCCTAAGAATAGACTGTCTCAGATAAAATTTACTCTTACAGCTTTGATCCCTGAATAGAAAAGATTCATGAAACAGAACTGCTACAAAGCCAGAATTCACAAGTGATATTTCACAAACAAGCAAATAAATGAATCCAACCCATTGCCATCCAGTTGATGCCAAGTCAGGGAACCCATATTGGCCAATGTAGAACTGCCCTATAAGGTTTATAAGGTTGAAATTCTAAGAAAAGTGGGATACTACATTTTTCTTTCATGGGAACAGTTTGTTTATTTGAACCACTGACCTTTTGGCACCAAAAGGTGACATTATAAAAACAGAGTGCCATCAAGTTGCTTCAGACTCATAGCATCCCTATAGGACAAAGCAGAACTCTCTCTGTGTGGTTTTCCGAGACTGTAAATATTTATGGGAGTAGAAAACCTCATCTCTCCCAGGGAGCAACTGGTACTTTCTGCTCACCTCGAGATTAGCAGCCTGACACATAACACATTACGCCACTAGGCGACATTAGTGAGGAGTACATCTTTGTTTTGGTAAGCCACCGAGATTTGGGCTTGGACCTTGCCAGTGTGCTTGGCAGCGATTGCTTGGTCCTGTTTCCACACTTCAGGCCAGATCCAGCTGGCTCCATGTGTGTTCTCATTGTGAGACCCAGGCTCAGGGCCAGCCTATTATTTGGGCCATGATGTTCTCAGGGCAGAAGAAAGAGCTTAAAAGGAAGCAGAAACATGCATTGCTCTTAACGTTTTTACTTGGGGCTGATTCACTGTCACTTCCTACCCATATTTGTCAAAGTAGAGCCCCAGCCCAGAGCCAGGAGAGCTGAGAAGAACATTCCACTCCCATTGAGGCAGAACAGGGTGGGAGGGGGACAAAAGATGATGAACAAATAATCCAGCCAAAGTTAACAAACGAGACAAAAATATTTTTGTTATTATGAAACTGACTTATTTTTCCTTTTTTTAAAAAATATGCTAATGCGGAAGAACCAACTGAAAAAAAACAACTGCACACAGCTAGAAGAAAATAATCAATGTTCTAATTGTGTATATATAAATTGCCTAATTGATATATGTTCTGCTATGTACAACAGCCAAAATATTTTTAAAGTGAATCTGTAAGCATTACTAATCTTTAACACTAAGGAAACTAATGTAGTTCTAGTGTTAGATGATATTGCAAAGAATTATGACTTAAATAAGATAGATTGTGGATTAAATGTCATCTGAGATTTTATATAATTTATATTAAAAATGGATACTACTAAAAGCTGAAATACATAAAGAGTAATATTAATTTGCCTTTAGTATGCATGTATTGCTCTGAGACATATGTTTTATACTAGTCTCTAAGGATTGGGATATGCCATCTTCCTTTCTATATATTTATGTATTTCTGCCACCAAGACATGAATATTTATTCTAAAATTTCTTTACCAAACCTTATGTGATAGACAGCTTCTAAGGTAACTCTCAATAGTCCCTGCTCCCACTTTGGTATTCTTGTGTAATAACTTCTCTTTGTGTGTCTATTGAATCTAATAACCTGCTTCCAATGCACAGAATATGACAAAGGTGATGGGACATTAGATCTGAAAACTAGAACAAAAGACATAAACTTCCTATTTGTTTGCCCTCTTTTTCTGGATCTTCTTTCCTGCTTGCAAATTTCTAATATGAACTTCTCTGTCCACAGGACAAAGCACATGGCAAGGCACAGAGGGTGGTCTATGCACATAAGCCCATGAAGAATCAAATCCAGCCAACAACTAGGTGTCTGCCTTTGGAAACACATTCTTGTTGTCTTGGGATGATTGTAGTCGTAGCCGATCCTCAATTGGTAGCCTGTGAAAGGTCTTGAAACACAGGACTGAGTTAAGTTTTGTCTGGGTTCCAGAAAGAAATGGTGAGATAATCATGTTGTTGTTTGAATTCTGTGAGTGATTTGTTACACATCAATAGATAACAAACACATACTGTTATTTTGCTTCATAGCTTCTGTAATGACTCTCAAAGGACTGTGAATATTTTGGATCATAGCTACTTTTCAGGTGTACTGTTCTCATATGCTGTAATACAATACTTCAGGGAATCATATTTCTTAGGGATTCTTGAGTTTCTTTTAGAAACTTGAAGCTTATTCTTCTCAAATTCCTTGTCTAGCAAATCTTTTAGTTAATATTATCTGGCAAGGCACAATGACATGTGACTTTGTTTTTTAATTCCTTGATGACAGATAGCAAAATTTAGACTAACAGAAACTTTATTTTCTGTTACAGATTATTTGTTTCCTTATAAATACCAAGTCCTAAAGAGAAATCTGCTCTGGTATACCCCATTATTAAAATATACAGTTTAACTTAAAATATTTTCAATTAAATATTTGAATTAATTTCCTATGTGAGTTAGTTAAAGTTTATTGTGCGAACCTGTCTAATGAACACATCTAGGGTTACTTGAAGGGAGCAGAGATAAATGGCTTGGTGAGCCTCGCCTTGCTAGTTCTCGGGTCTCTGGCTTTCTGATGGTCAGACCAGGGTGCAGCTGCCTTAGCCAGTTCCCTGCTTCAGCTGGCAAGGCTTACTTCCTGCAAGACATTCCTGAGGAGAAACCACATGGACCTACCCCAGTGCAGCCCTGGGTGCTGGAGCAGCCGTGTGGAGACCCCTGCCAGCTCTGAGATGCTTATACATTCACCGATTCGGTTTTCCTCCTGCAGTCAGCATCATTGCATGTGTTTTGTGAGATGGATGACTTTGTGGATTGGTGTTGGACATATGGGTTAATGGGCTAACGTTGGACTTGTGGGCTCTGGCAGCACTGGGTTGGGATGTTTTCTTGATGTGCACTTACCATTTATATAAAACTGTCTCTTATACATATGAGTTTCTGTGGATTCGTTTCTCTAATGTACCCAGACTGACACACTATGATTGCTGTTATGCTATTAGGGGCTGTTTAGTCCATTGCAACTCATTGGGACTCTCTGTTGAATAGAACAAAACATTGTTCAGTCCTGTCCAATCCTCTTTCTCAATGGTTGTTATGGTTGAGGTCATTATTACAACCACTGTGTCAATCCGTCTCCTTCATGAAAATACTTTTTCACTGACCATCCACTTTATCAAGCATTATGTCCTTTCCCAGAGGCTGGTTTTTCCTGACAACATGTCAAAAGTAAGTGAGAGGAAATGTCACCATCCTTGCTTCGAAGGAGAGTTGACCGTATTCCCAAGGCAGATGCATTTGTTATTCCTACAATCCTTGCTACGTTCAATATTCTTTGTCAATGCTATAATTCAAATATATCAATTCTTTTGCTGTCTTCTTTCCACTATACAGCTGTCACATGAATATGAAGTGAATGATAAAACCATGCTTTGGGTCAGTCTTCAAAGTGATATTTTTGCTCTTCAACACTTGATGCAGCAGATGTTTTCAATGCATTAAATGTTTTGATTTTTGAGCAATACACGTGCTACTTTCATAAGCATCATTTGTGGATCCAAGAAAAATGGAAATCTTGGCAACTTCAATACTTTATCCATTTATGATGCTATTGAGCTAGTTGTGAAGATTTTCATTTTTTTATTCAATTGACTTGCACTCAGTGCTGAAGTGTTTGGTTTTCATCAGTGAGGGCTCCAAAGTCTTCCTGATTTTCAGCAAGAAAGATTGTGTGTTCTGCATATCAAAGGTTATTAATATGCCCTCCTTTAATCCAGAAGCTTCATTCTTCCTATAGCCCAGCTTCTCAGATGATTTGTTCCACAAACAGAATAAGTATAGTAAAAACGATTTAACTCTGATGCTTATTTTTGTGATTTTAATCCCTTACTTCCTTCCAATGACTGCCTCTTGGCCAATGTACACATCCAGTGAGGTATTCAGGAATTCCCATTCTCTTCAATGTGTGTTATGATCCACAGTCAAATGTCTTCATATAATCAACAAAAACACAAGTGATTATCATTCTGCTGTTATCTGCTTTTAGTGAAGATGTTCTGATGTCCGCAGTGCTAACCCTCATGTGTTCCATGTCCTCTTCCATGTCTGGCAACTGTTGATGTATTGTTGCAACCATTTTTTACTTACATGCGATATTAATGATACTGTTCCACAATCTTGCCATTCTGTTGGTCACTTTTCTTTTCAATGGGTCCAAATGTGGGTAAAAATACACCCTCTTCTAGTTGGTATTTCTTGGTACAACTTATTAAACATTTAAATTGGCAATCCAACAATTCTTGGAGCCTCTTAAAATTTTTTGGGGAATAATGATAACCTATTTATTTTTTGCAGTCTATTCTTAGTCTGGACCTATATGTGACTTTTCTGATATTTGAAGTGCAAGTGTCATAGCTTCCAGCATCACAGCAACGTGCCAGCCACCACAGTAGGACAACTGACAAACAAGTGGTGGCTTTGTACAGTGCTAATCAAGAAAGGGACAAGATGAGAAAAGAAAGAGATTTCCTCCTCTGCCGTGTCTGCTGTGATCACTTGATAATTTTCACTGAGAATTGCAGGTCATGCTATCCTGTATATAGATATGGATATATAATTTTAAATTTAAGGACCAGATTGGATTGAGTTTGATAGGCTTCCTGGCAATTCTCCTAATTTCAACTGTCTCCCTTACTCCAGATATATTAGATATATATTCAAATTATATGTATATTCAAATACTGTTCCTTAGAGCAGGCAAAATGCATATCTTTTTATTTTCAAAAAGGTTTTATTTTTTCTTCCAGGTAAGATGGTAGGATTGTGGTGATGGTGTGTGCATCCTATCTCCATCTCCACCCACCATCTAGCTTCTATCTGTATATATCTATTTGTCATCTATCATCTGTCTGTCTATCTATCTATCTATCTATCTATCTATCTATCTATCTATCTATCTAATTTGATGAATAATTTCTTAAAACTCTCTTTGTTAGTTCACTAGCACTTCCTATCACATTGTAGTACTTCAGATAAAGGAGACATGGCCTCTTGTTCACAATATCAGCATCATGGCTCTTCGAGGTAATGTGCTTCTCTTCACAGTTCTGTTCTCATCGCTTCCAGCATACCTTATTCAGCCTACTTTTCCAGCTAGCATGGGCTCCCTTTTCTTCTTGTTTGTGAGGTACTTTGGGCCTGGTCCAAGTATCAGATCTCCTAAAAAGTCTTCTAAAACTCTTTTATTAATTTCTGCCTCGTGATGTCATTTGGTTTATAGATACTTTCTATAGAATGCCACATTTATTCACTTATGAATTATTCCAAAAATAAATTTTCATTTCTTAATTTGTCAGCCCCATTGCAGTTAAAGATCTATGTCTTTTCTACTTTGTTATTTTCTGTAGGCTAAAAGTGACAATAAATTAGTAATGCTATTTTGGATGTTGGTAGAATGGGTATTTTTGGGGTCCGGCAGTCTCCCCCATTCTCTTGAAGAACTCCTGAAGGACAAAGTTAGGGATGGGTAAGTGTGTAAAATTCCCTGTTTACCCACAATCTCTCCCCACTATATACAACTCACAAAACCAAACTCACTGCCCTTAAGTCAAGCTGGCTGAGAGAGAACCCCTGGGGCTTTCTGATACTGAACTAGTTATTGGAATCGAAAACCCAGTCTTGTTCTCTTGGAGCTGCTGGTGGTTTTGAACTGCCTCATCGACCACGTGGATTGAAACCCAATGCTTAACCACTACACCACCAGGGCTCCTCTCTCCCAGGAATAGAACCTCATGCTTGGTAATGTAGGAAGGCTGCCAAAAAGCACACCCTCAACTAGATGGATTGACAAAGTGGCGGCAACAATGGGCTCAAACATAGCAACAATTGTGAGGATGAAGCCAGAACCCCCTTGATGGCACCTAATGACACACACACACACACACACACACAAATACATACACACAATACATCCTATACATCTATTTATCTGAATATTATTTTTAAATTTTGGCAAGATTATTGTCAAAACTTTAATATTTGATGTATCAATCCCACTGCTATCAAGATTTTCATATTAAAAAAATCAAACTCACTGCCACTTAGTGCTTCTGACTCAGAGCAATGCTGTGGAAGGCTTTCTGAGGCTGTAGTCTTTAAAGGAGTAGGTGGCCTCCTATTTTTCCTGCAGAGCTTTTGATGGGTTTGAACATTGACACCTGATTAAGAGAGTGATGAGTTCTGATTCAATGATTAGTTTTGTTTTTTGGCTGTTTGCTAGTCACTCTTGCATCTAACTGACAGGCTTTTGCTCTTTAGTTACATCTCTTATACCAAAGCCTGAATAATCTGTCAAAAGGTATTAGAGTTAAGCCTGGGAGTGACACAGAAGAAGGGCACAGGATAGACAGTCTCTCAAATGTCAATTTGGAGAAAATTTTCACAAGCTCATGGACAAATGAGAGAGAAAAATAATAGAAGAGAGAGAAGCCATGTTATCAATATAAATATGTGTTCTATGACTGTCCTGTTACTTAACATGCAAGTGTTCTATGACTGTCCTGTTACTTAACATGCAATTTTAACTTTGAAAAATTGAACTTAAAATATTGGCTAGCTGTGTAGACACCAAGGGGTATACATGTAATAATTAATTGACATGAAAAACTATTTTTTGTTTAAACATTGGAAATGGACAAAGACTTTAGTATCGGTAAAGTGTCTGATGTGAGTGAAAAAAATCTATATATTTAATATTGTATATGAAAGTGCTTGACTTTTCGTGTTAAATGTCTTTCATTATTGTGTAAGTGTAAAATAGAAAAGATATGAGGCTTGAATCTCACAAATTTTTATTAACAGCATGCTGATGGTTATACATTGAGAAGAGAAAATTGTAGACGTGTCCTAAGTGGAAAGACACAAGGTTGTCTTGAAGTTTAAACTTCTGCAGTTCCTGGTAGATTCGACATTCTTCACCAGCACGACTATGCAAACGCATTCATTGTTCTTCACTTATCCTTTTTCATTGTCCATATGTATGTTCTGAATATGTGTGAGGCATTGATAAGAATACAGCTTGGGAAGGTAAACGGGAAAGTTGCAATATGAACTCCATCCTTTATTCTCTTATTAGGGTTTCAGAGCAACTTGGAAATAAAATGTCATCCATGATTGGCATATGATTTATCTGGTCATCTAGTGAGGGTGTTATGATTCTGGTGTTTGGGCAAGACATTCTAGGCTGCATCCCCACTGCCAGACTCGCAGAGGTTCATTCATATTTAATGATGGCATTTGTTTCTTTTATAAAACATTATTTGCTTTGTTCAAAATAAGAGAATTTTGCTATTTTCCATAAAGAGTTTCAAAGTAAAATGAATTAATATTTACTAAAATGGATTTAAAGTGCTGTACAGATTAGTAAGACGATCTGTAAAAGCAGTTAGTTTAAAAATGAAGTATAACTGAAATCGAAACACTATTCTAAGCTTGGATGTGAATTGCAAAAAAATGACTTGAGGAAAATCATATTTTCCAAACCTAGCAGATGTTATTATGTCTCTCAAATCCATTTCCATTTTTTAAAACTCCTTTGAATAAAATTTTTCCCAACTGGTATTTATGGTCTTTGGAAAGTCATTTAGCTGTTCCCAAGGACAAAAATAGTATGACAAACTTTGTTCAGCAGTGTACAAAGAGAAAAATGGAACTGGAAGATTTTCCCCCATGTCTGGTCCCTAAATTGAGCTAAACTACCATCCTTTCCAGACTGAAGGAAGGAGTATTTTTCTATTTCTCTCTAGAGACTTGCGGGATTATAAGGGGGTCTTTACACATGATTAGAGTATGAATTTGAAGGCGTGTTAAACTTGCTGGGGTTTAGGAAAGTTTTTCTAGGAATATTGCCCTGGCAAAGATGAGGTATTTTCATCAGATTTATTAGTCAAGAGAGAAAAGCTTGTTTTAATATTCCCACTGGTCCCATCAGTTATTTTGATCTGCTGTGGGGGAAAATAGTTAAATTATTGATGTTTGTTGGCCCATAAGTGTAGCTGTTTTTTTCATTTATGTTGGTCATACACACAATGTAAATATTCCAGACTTCAAGTAAATCAATGACTCAGTCCCAAAGATATATTCATTTGAGCAAATCAAATGCCAATGTTTTAATTCCTTCCAAGGAAAGTGGTGTGCACTGACTTTGTCTGCTGCCAACATTAACATCAGTATAATTATGTTCAGAACAGTTAAATCTGTATCTCTAGGATGTGAAAATCCTACATCTAAGATTTCTTGATAAATAAAAGCCAATATTTCCTTAATGGGTTTTCTTCTAACTGAAAGGTTGAATACAAAGTTTCATATATCATATTATTAGCTAACCTCACATTCAGTCTGCCTAGCATAGGCAGATGGGATAGTGGAAGAGAAAAGATGGCAGTCTACTGTTTGAAGTC
Organism: Echinops telfairi; assembly: GCF_000313985.2. Lineage (NCBI taxonomy): Eukaryota > Metazoa > Chordata > Mammalia > Afrosoricida > Tenrecidae > Echinops > Echinops telfairi. The sequence continues at coordinate 15,939,308 of NW_022103907.1, read as the reverse complement.
ATGCTCTCTACGATCTTGAAATGTTTTATCTCTCCATTCCACATGTGTTACAGAATTCCTTCTTCTTTTTAAAAAAATAATTTTATTGAAGTTGCATACAACTCTTATCACCCTTATTCTATAGTCAGATCGGTTCCACTTGAGAATCTGAGCTGTACTGATGTCATGTCAGATACTCTGGGGCATTTTATTCTCCATATGAAAGATTTTCATGATCTGAATATTGGAAGAGAACTATTTCCAGGTTGTGTTGGAAGATACAAAGATAAAAATAATGTTTTAAGATGATACCTTTTGAAATAAGGTTTAAAGGGCATATTTTGGTAACATTGGGTGAACAGTCAAATGCTACAAGTATATTCTTTGGTATTTTCTCAATGGGCAAAGCCCTTTTAGATTATTCTTCATCTATCTGAGATATTGGTGAGAAAGAGTGCAGAGTGTGGATTTCCACAAAATATATATTTCAATTTTCTACCTTAACAATCTTTCTAACTGCTAGCAAGATGGGCAATTTGTGGTTTGAATTTTCTTTCTTAAGGAAGTAGAGAAAAAACTTGTTACTTAGGATCCATTAGGGGCAATACTCTGCCTCAAATTCTTTGTCATGTTCATGTACATGATAGCAAAAATATAAAATAAACCAAACAGCAACAAGAAACCCAAATCAACCAAACAAACCCAAATATTTAGTCGTTTGAATGACTTTAATTCGTAAGGTAAAATGTGGATACCCCACTAAGTCAGACAGAGGAATGAGTAATGACCAGGAAGTTATGTTCTAATACATAGATAGACAGAATATGGACATTTCAAAGACTGCACCGTCAAAGAGACGGGCTTCTCTAATGAATTCATAGAAGATATCTGTTTTCTTCATTAACTTTTAAAAATTACACAAGTCCCAAATAAGTAACAACTAAAGAATTAAATAGACCAAAGAGAAGTTCAGTGTGTTTACCTTGATTAAAAAAAAATATTGGATGCTATAATGAAATGAAATAGCTGATAACCATTTTAATAACTTTTAAACTTACTTATGGTTCTCATATTCTTATGGACTAGAGGGAAATAGTCAACTGTTCATTACTGAAGACAAGTATGTACAGGAGTGGAAATCGTCCAATAATTGTAAAATAAGCATCATATTGTTTAATGTGTACAAGATAACAGAGTGGACATTTTTCTTGGCAAAATGCTTACTGCAATAAAACAAACAATGGGAATCGGGCTTAGTCATGTCCAAAATATTGTGAGGAAGTAATTTTACTCCTTATCGTCCAGTATTTCAGAAATATTACAACTAAATGAATTGATCATTTTGAATTCTTGTCCCTCCTCCACATACTCACCTGGTTGCTTGGGCTACTCAAATATCTTAGTTGTAAGATCAAATAAATGCAATCACAGTTTATAATGAAGGATTATTATATCATCTTTCCATACATAGAGAATTCAGACAAGATCCCTAGAACTAGAGTTGCACAGTCTACTTAATTAAACTCTACTTACTTTGAGTGTGAAAGAAGTTCACCAATTTGAAAATCACATAACAATTGTTTTGGAGTTTTATGCTGATGGTTAAAAGCAACGTGGGACTTACAATTCTCACTATGTAACTTCAAAATATTAATGACAATTTGTCCTATTAACATCATGAGCTAAGTCAACAAGGAGGAAATCAATACTGAGGGAGTGAAATGTCAATGAAATTTTGCAGGAATGGTTTGGGGAGGTGTTATTATGAGGATGCTGTCAGAGGAGACTTGTGTAAAATGAATCACATTTCTCAGCTCAGGTTTAGATTGTGTTCCCAATGAAAACAAATTGCTGAGCATTGTTAAACCAGTGTTTAGAACGAGCCTGGTTTGGGCTAATTTTTCTTGACAGCAATTCTCCCATAGGCTCTAACGCTGAATTTTAAACACTATTATCCAAATTGTGGGCTGGTAAATCTCAGCATTGGGACAATGAATAAGGTATTGTGTCTTCTTAAATCAGCATTACTTACAATATATTTTCACAAATACATCGGGTTTCCAAGCTTTTGGATCTGCCTCATCCTCTTTACCTTATCTCCCGTGTCTTTATATTTATTTTTTCTTGGCAAAATACATTTTATAAGGGTAAAACTAGGTTTCTTTGTTAGACTTTAAGAACCTTTACAGTAAGTAAAGAGTTTAATCAATTTGGTTTTATGAGAAAAATTCTAATAATGGAAATGGCAGGTTACTGTAGTTACACAATATGTTTTCTACATTTAACAAGAGCAATGCTCTTAAGCAAGAGAGAACATAAATGGATTTTTATTAGTATTAGCATATTATTACTTCCCACTCATAATAAAACACATTAAAATTTAATTAACTACTAACAAGTGAGTGCACCTAATGTTAACTCTCCCATCATGCTGTTCATATTTTGATCTTCATTCTGATTAATATTTCTTTCTTTGTTTTGTCTTCAACATTGTGTTGGTGTGCCATTTTAGCAGCCAAATACCTTACAGAACATTAGTTTTCATATACTATAATTAGTTTTCCAAACTTCTTGACTTCTATGATCTATAATTAATTCACAACATAAATGTAAGTGAGTAGAACAGTCATTACATTATCATACTCAAAATACTTTAAGATTGAAGCACACATTTTGTCTGCACATAAAATCTTAGTTTTCAGTCATTGGACTATGTTGTAAACGAAGTCACTTTTAACAGATGGTTCTTGTTAGGTGCCTTCAATCAGTTCCAATTCACAGTGACCCGATATGCAACAGAACAAAACACTGCCTTGTCCTGTGCCATCCTCTTAATTGTCCTGACTTCTTAGCCCATTGTTGCAGGCACTGTGTCAGACCATCTTATTGAGGGCCTTCCTTTTTTTTTTTAATTGCTTCTCTACATTAGCAAGCTTGATGTCCTTCTCCAGGGTCTGAACTCTTCTGATAACACGTTCAGAGTATGTGAGCTAAAGTCTTGTCATCCATGCCTCAAAGGATCATTCTGATTGTACTTTTTCTAAGACAGACTTGTTTGCTTTTTTGGCAGTCCATTGTACTTTCAACATTCTTTTTCAGCATCATAATTCAAATGCATTGATTCCCCCTTATTCTTCCTTATGCAGAGTATAACTTTCACATGTATACGAGGCGATTGAAAATACCATGGATTGGGCCAGGTGAACCTTAGTCTTCAAAGAAACACCCTTAATGATCAAATTAGTGTTGATTAATTAGTGTTGATTAATCATTTACTGTTTACTAACTAATTAATTAGTGTTAATGAACAAATTAGTGTCTTCTAATCTAAGACAATGGACTCCAGATGGCTCAAATTTGGGTAACATTATGCATAATGGTGCCATGACTTGGAGCTAACTTGATTCAAACAATAAAAAGAAAAATCTGGAACTGAACTACTACCCTGTTGACTACCCATTCACAACAAAGAGCAGCATTTGACGGAGGAGAAAGTTGGGACGGTAGAAAGGATTAGGAAAAATGGAGGATGGAAACTGAAAGCACGGGGAAGAAATAGGATGAGTGATGTTACATTGCAGGCACTGCGATCAATGGCAAAGAAATAAAATTAAAATACGTAAATTACTGACTAGAGAGCGGCTTTCCCCTGCAAACCTGCACCCAAATCACAATAAAAAGTTATCGCAGACAAAACAAAACCAAAAATCCTAGAAAAATGGGAGAATATTTCATTGTCTTCCAAAGAATATTTGGGTAATGACAGGAAATGTGTTTTGTTGTCACAACTCTAGGAGTAAGGAAGGTGTTAGAAGCATCTAGTGAGTCCAGATCAGGGATCCTGCAAAAACAGTCCAATGCACAAGACAGCTCCCGGAAGAAAATGATTACCTAGTCCTAAATGTCAATAGTGCTGTGGGTTACAAGTTCTAATACGAGACTATGCTCTTTAATTCAAGCAAAGCATATTAAATTACTTTTAAGTCACCCAAACGCATACACAGACACACACTAACCCCATTAATGTTCTCTTTATTCTGACTCAGAGACCCTAAAGGACAGGCTACAACTGCCCTGTAGGGTTTCTGAGGCTGAAACTCTATGGCACCTGACTGACTCATCTTTTACCCCTGGAGACACTGTTGGGTTCGAGTCCCCTGACATCGTCATTAGCAGACTAATGCTTAACCTACCACACGACCAGTGATCCTCAAGTTACCAAGGACTCCTAAAAGTTGTTCCTTTGATTTTTGGAACCAAATAAAATGATTGATAGAATATGATTTTTAATTTACTATTTGGGGTGGGATGTTGTGGAGGGGGAGGGAATTTCAGAAGTAAACAATGAAAGTGGGAGGGGGAGTGAGCACTAGAACTGAAAGTGATTACACAACTAATTTTAAAGGTGATTTATTCATGGGTGGCAGGGGGAGAAAGAAAGTGATGTTCTGAAGTTGATTGTGATAATGGTCGTATGAGTTTTCTTGATATGATTGAACTAATGAATTATTTGGTATGTGGATTAAGTATCAATAAAACTGTTTTTAAAGGTATTAGCATTAGAGAGTCTACCCAAAAAAAAGTATATTCAAAAATGTAGAATAAATAAAGTGAAGGGCAGTGCCAACTTTAACAATTTTAAAAGTTCACATGTCCCATATTTTTATTTTGATACTTTTCCCTGTTTGCTTTGAACCAGATATGTCATCAAAATTCATGCAATGATGGGGAACTAAACATCTTACACCACCTTGGCACAATGCTTCTCGTCCTATGTACTATAAAGGACTGTATCCACAGACTCCACATCTAATCACAGGAAATTCAATCTTACTAGCTAGCCTGCCATCTATTTTATCCATTTAAAAGTTATTTTTTTTTAAATATTTATGTATATGTATATGTACAATTTTATACATATTTAAAGTTCACCCATTAGTTCATTCTTAGCTTCATTTGTGAACTTTAAAATTAATTAATTGATGTTATTTTTCCAACTGGATAAATTATAACTCGAGTTAGGGTATCAGCCATTAGAATTTGCATGGATTCTTTGACGGGGATTGCTGAACAGATGATCTCTTGCTCATAGAGCTTCAATTTCTACTTATAAATGGAATTGGAAATGCAGGGAATCTAGGACAGATGAACCTCTCAGGACCAGGGGTGACAGGGGTGATACCAGGAGGGAAAGGGGGTGTAGAAAGGGGGAATTGATCACAGGGAGCTACATATAACCTCCTCTCTGGGGGACGGGCAGCAGAGGGGTGGGTGAAGGGAGACGCCGGGCAGTGTAAGATAAGATATAATAATAATTTATAAATTATTAAGGGTTCATGGGGGAGGGGAGGGGGAAGGGAGGGAGAGAGGAAAAAAGGAAAATGAGCTGATTCCGGGAACCCAAGAGGAAAGTGAATTTTGGGAATAATGAGGGCAACAAATGTATAGATGTGCTTTACACAATTGATCTATGTATTGTGATGAATTGTATGAGCCCCAATAAATTGGGGAAAAAAAGAAAAAAAATGGACTCAGCACCTAACTTGCCGTTTGTAACTCCAACCAAGCCACCCTTCTCAAAGGAGCTTCAGACCTAAATTATTAGCTTTCAGTTGGAACTCCATTTGAGTCTCATTTATCCTTAATTAAGCGTGCTTTAAATCAATTATTCCCCAAATAGTTACTTTCCACCTAAACAAATTAATTTTATTATGAGGGCAAATGATTCAGGGACATCATCATTTATCTCCTATATTAAATTAGGTTCTTGGATAGCATTCTGTATTTTCCCTTAAACGCATAGAAATGTTTATTATTATTGTTTGGCTGGTTGTATATTTAGTGGGTTGGTTTCCTTATAGACTGTAAGTTTTATAACATCAAGTCTTGATTTGATTGTCCCATATCTGAGAGGAAAAGATTAGAAAAAGAAAACAGAAAGGAGCGTTCATGATGAGCTGAAGGCATTTCCTAGAAATTCTGAAACTGCCAAGAAATCCCATGAACTATAGCCAATGAAATTTTCCTAAGCTTGGAAAATCTGCATTTCGCTTTTTCACATAGATCATGCCCAAGCTACATTCACTGCCATCACATGACTTCCAACTCATCGATGGACCCTATAGGCCCGGGTAGAACTGCCCTTGTGGGTTTTGGAGACGGTAACTCTTTATGGGAGTAGGCAATAGTAAATTTTAGACAGAGAATGCTTACCATAAGTTTTATGATGGTGAACGTGCTTGAAGATTGTCTTCACCAATTACTAAATAATAGTTGCCTCTGGGGGTCAGGGTATTAAATGAGGCATTTTAAGGAACCTAGAAAAGACACTGTCTTTATCATTAGACTTTTTCTGTGAAAGCATTTTATGGTTGGAAGATTTAATTAAACATCTGTCTCTCTGGGAATGGACGCCATCTGCTAGAAACAGGAGGCATAGAGAGGCTCAAGAAGACCTATTACAAAATGCTAATGACTGCTCATTTTGATTACCTTAATCTATCATATGGTAAAACTTCCATGTTTAATGTTTTTTAATTTCATCCAGGATAGTTTCTTTTAAAAGTGTAGCATCTTGTCACATTTGACTTGAAAAGAGAAGTTTGTCAAGTGTTAATTGAGTGTTTCTTTGAGCCAGGCATTGTGCTAAGTCATGGCGATCAAAGATATTCCTTGCATTAAAGGACTTCACTATCTATGGGAGAAGAGGAGTAAAAGACAATGAAGTTACAAGAGGAAGACATTGTGGGATGGAAAGGCAGCTAATTGGGGTTGGGAGCCTATACAGATGGGATGTTTGACTGAGCTAACGTTCTACAGGGGACAGATGATGAAATTCAGAGAAGTCAGTCTTGTCTGTTATAGAAGTTGAGTGGGAATAAAGCCAGATCCAAAGAGTAGGGGAAAGAGGCTTCCTCTAGGATAGGAGGTAAACTGATGCGCACAAGGGACTGTTTCTTAAAATGTGAAACAAAACTGAAAATCACAAAGGATACCAGGATTATTGGTCAGATGAGTTCAGTGGAAACCCCAAGACCATTGCCCTCTGTCACCCTTAAGGTCTGGAAGTCACCTCACCGGTGCTGTGCCTCAATTTTCAGCCAAATAGACAAGTCTATAGGGGGGACAATAACAATAATGTGCTGAACACACCTTGGGATAATCAACCATGTAAGATGAAAAGGGCAGAAGGTATGTACTCAAAGACTATAATCAGAGGGTTTGGAACGAAGGAGGAATGGGAGCCGGAAGCACAAAGGAGACCTCGGAGAAGGGATGGTTCACGGAGCGGATTGCAATGAAGGACCGAAATGTGCGGAAAAATTGTTGAAAGTCAGTGCACTGGATGCTCTGCTTTATAAACCATCAAGTTGTTCACAACAAAAAGTTTGTGTTACCTAAGGCTTCTCCATTTCTCTCCTTAAAGCCCAAAATGTAAATTAGCGATTTGTCCTGCCCTCCTTCCCTCATCGCTCTTTGAGGTACTTCAAGTTTGTCAGGGATTTAAAAAAAAAAGCTTTCATTTGCAATTCTTCGAAGTTTGGGTCTGCTCCTTTGTTTGGGGACTGGGGAAGCGTTTGAGGTATTATTTTCTGATTAGGCCACCCTTACAATGGTTAGTAAATAAGAGAGATCATATTTTAGTTTTATTTTTCTTTTGTGTCTGTGAGAACAAAGATTTTTTTTTCTTAAATCATTTTATTGGGGGCTCATATAGCGCTTATCACAATATATACATGCATCTGTTGTGTCAAGCATATTTGTACATTTGTTGCCATCATCATTTTCAAAACATTTCTATTTGAGCGCTTGGTATCAGCTCCTCATCATCCCCCTCCCTCCTCCACCCTGCCTCCCTCACGAACCCTTGATCATTTATAAATTATTATTTTTTCATGTCTTACACTTACAGGATAGAGATTATATTGAGAATTCTGGTACAGGCTGAATAAGTATATGCTCTGCATGGAATTAAGAGCTAATAAAGCATTAAAACACATGAAAGGCAATTTATTGTTTTCTCACAAGTTGATTACATCCTTTGGCAAGAGAACCTCTTCTAACCATTTCATTTCCATCGGTGCTCAGACTTGGCTGGACGCAACGGAATGGTCCAGATAATGGCGACCCTTTTGTTTTTAGCTGAAATTGTGGGGCTTTTAGTTTTCAGAACTGCATCAACATATGTAAACTTCTTTGGAATGACAATATGTGACATGCAGTACATAAAACTAGATCCGTAAAGGAAAGGAAAGTCACTAGTTGGCCATTGGAGCTGTTTAATCAATTGAGAAAAATCTCTGGATGGTGGTGTTGTTCCCATGTTCAACTCCTGACAAAAGCTAGGAGTTTGAGTCCACCTGGGGCTATCTCTGGAGAAAGAGCTGGTGCTCTGTGTTTGTAGCCATTGAAAACCCCATGGAGCACACAACCTTCTGAAGCAAATTCCCATGGAGTCAACTGGAGGGCAACTGCTTGGGTAGTCAGTCAGTCAAGACTTCTGAGTCTTTTAAGCCCTGGCACATAATAGCCTTGCACTTGACAATAATGTCATGCTGGGTTTTTCCCTAAGGATTCTGGAGATAATCATTTTCTTCTTCTTTTTTGTATTTTTTTTTTCTGACCAGCTCTCTTTCAACTATGGAGAGTGAGGTTGTGCAGATGAGGTCATGGAGCCATAGAGATTAAATAAATGTCTTAAGATTAAACAGTGGGAAGTATCAGACAGGGTTCTCTAAAGAGATAAAACCAGATTGCTAATAATTTTATAAATATATATTTAGATAGATACATAACAAGAAATAAACAGTAAAATTATAAAGCAGCACAAATGGCTCAGTACAACTCAAATGTGTTAGACAGTTGTGAGGCACTGGCAGTCCTTCCTTCATTGAACCAACCAAATAAAGAATTGGATCCTCTATTAGCCTCTCTCACAGAGACATTGAAAGAAGAGTCTGTACTTAGGGGTCCCCATATCCAGAAACTCAGACCGGCCTAATATTACATTTCGTGCACCAGTATCCCACACCCTTAGTAACCATTCCCAGAGATATTCCCCAGGCTTAATTAAACATAATTTATCTTGTCATATCTCCTAGGTTTGTTCAGTAATAATACATACTGTCTTTATATTATTTCTTTATCTCATTAAGAAACCTAAATATTTATTTATCCTTTCTGGTAAAACACATATGAGACAACCAGATGCAAATCATTGCATGTCACAGAAACAAAGCCTATCCAATCTTAACAATCTGATTTAAGTTATGTATTTGCATGATTACGTCCAATATTACTGCATACTGCCTTAATTAACTTCTTTGGTGAAAATTTAAAATGTACACTCTCTGCACCGTACAATTTATTGCTTAGCAATGCAACTGAATTGTCACAGGCATTGTCTGGCTTTAATCCTCTCTGAAGATAAAAGTCCTGTACACATAGATATCAAACAACCTGAAATAAATGTTTGCATACTATTTACAAAAATGTAAAAATCATATATCATATTTGAATTTATAAACAGATGCCCAGTAAATATTCTGAATTTATTCATGACACCTTCCAAAAAAACCAGGATGCATATCAGTATTAAGAAAGCTATCTATAAATACAAGTAAATTTAAGCAAATTTCAGAATTAGGAATCTCTCTTTTACAATAAGTCATTCCTTTTCTGGAGGCAATAAGTAAAATGACCAATTGATAAACCAGAGTTGAAATCCAAACTTGAAACAATATTACAGAACAAAGAGAAAAATAGGGAAGTTTGGTCACTTGGTGGGGAATTTTTTTCTCTCCCTTAATTATTTGGTGCAAAGCTACATATAGAATTTGGGTTTGGAGATTCAAGTAGAAAGAAAATGTTTTGAAAATGATGATGGCAACCTATGTACAAATGTGCTTGACACTTGGATATATGTATGGACTGTGATAAGAGCTGTAAAGTCCCCAATAAAATGATTATTTCAAATGGGTTTTCACATTTAGTGTGATGTAACTAAATTTACTGTAAATGTCTTCATTAGATTATTTGGTAATTTAAAAAAACATAATGTTACTATTATGGTATTCTAGCCATTTGCTTTTTGTTTCCTCTCTTTCAAAACATCAAAATGAAGGAAATGAAATAGCACTCAACCATCAATAGAATCTATTTCTAATAATGACAAGTGGTATTTTTTGTAATTATACTATTAATTAACTTAAAATAATAGGAATTTTCATACAAAACATCAGTGACAAAAAAATGTGCTTGATTGTAGCCAAAGGGTTGCTCATTTTTACCCACCTGGTAATAGCCTTTGAAACCCTAAGGACCATTTCTACTCTGTCATGTGGAATTACTAAGAGCTAAAAATTGACTCGATGCCACCTAGGTAAGTACAATCAGCATAACGGGAGTGGAGGAATGGGCACCTGTCTCGTGGTGGAAGGGTGAAGGCGTGGACGGTTGGAGGGGGGGCAGGTCATGCCTGGGGAGGTACATGAGAGTCGGACATGAAGAGGGGGTGGGGGCATGGGTGGAGGGAGAAATAGGGTGGGGAGAGGCTGGGTTGGTGGCACAGGGAAACAGGGCACTGGCCCGGGTCGGGGAGAGTGTTGGTTGTGTCTCCACAGAACTGGAACGGGCATACAGCCCCCATCAGGACACGCCAAATCAGAGGAGCAATGTAAAATGAGGAGGAATACACGGAGAGAATGGACCAGGCGCAGGCCCTAGCCAGATTTGGCCGGACCCCCACCATGGAAGGGAGCACCACAGAGGATGGAAGTAGATCATCCAGTGAGGGAGGGGAACTAACCTACCACACCACACCCAGAGGGAAGCTGGGACAAAGGAAGGAGGAGGAAAGGAGTGGAGCACAACTGGGCCCACCAAACTCAGAGGACGATGGCACAGCTCGGAGGGCCCAGTGTAGAGAGGACCGTGTGGCTGCCTCCATGGCTAGATGCAGCGTCCTGCGCTGACCCATGGTCCTGCACAGGACAGCACCTGAGACACAGTGTGGAATGGGCGACTGAGCTGACCCCACCACACTGAGGCAAAACACTGGGGCATGCAATGGAGCGGCAGGGAAGCAGAGCAAGGAGGTCCCAAGGGAAGACAAGCGATGGACTCTGGGGCCAGATCGTGGCACCCCATTAGACTCGTCCAGAAAACGCTCCTAAAGGTCAACACACAGACCTTGATCTACTAACAGGCTTTTTTGTTTCTTTGTTTGTTTTCCTCTTTTCTTTTTCTTTTTTTTTCAGCCTATCTGTTCCGGTTTTTTTTTTCTTTTTTCCCCTTCTTTTAAATTTTGTATGTCAGTGGCTTTTTTGTTTGTGGGCCTGTCAGTGCTGCAGCCGTCATCGCCAGGTTCTTATGAGCCTCCTTGGCGTTGTGCTGTCAAAGCCAATCCCAATTTTATTCACACATTGTTATGTCTGCACACCCACCTAGATAAGAGAAGTTGGACAAAAAAAATATGAGAAGAAAATAAAGGGACCGATGACCCCGGAGGGACATGGGAGTGTGGGAGGTAGGGGAAGGCAGGAGGGTTGGCCAACCTAGGGACAAGGGAACAACAAATGGTTCAAAACCAATGGTAGGGA
>NW_022103907.1:15918715-15926390 GCF_000313985.2 Echinops telfairi | reverse complement strand
ATGAGGGCAACAAATGTATAGATGTGCTTTACACAATTGATCTATGTATTGTGATGAATTGTATGAGCCCCTATAAATTGATTAAAAAAAGATAAAGTATTAGAAAAAAAGAAGAAAATCTCAAAAGCACTCCTTCACCTGTATAAATAATGATAAAGTTCTAGTATCATACGTCTAAAATAAATAAAAGCTGTTTAGAAAAAAAAAATTTTCATAATATTATCAGAGAAGCTGTGATACCAGAGATCATTACAATCAAGCAGAACTCAACTGCACCATAGCTCAACTCAAACAATAAGTTGTACTAGTTTGATTGATCTAGTTTCCCTCTTATGTTTCATACTTTCTCATTCAATCCTATCCCACACTCAGACTTGCTAAGAATCTGCCCCTTTTTTTGGCCCATTATTTTATTTCCATACAATGTCATTTATATATCTAGATTTCACTCTCGGTAAGTTCATTGTTTTCTAGCATCTTGCCAATGACACTGAAAATGTCTCCTCCAAGTACTAGCTGCTACTTTCCTTCCTAATTCTTCCAGAGTTGGGTGTTAGGGTCTCATCAGTTCTCAAGGGTTCACAGAGAAGCATTATTCTTACTGAAAAATATATTATTTTACAATATTTTTAGGCTTTGCATCTTAAATCAATTATGCTTTGAACACAATGTCTTTCAAATTCCAAACTTCCCTAAAGCATAAAATAAGTAAACTGATTGGTGGAGTATCCTCAATAATATTAATAAGTAACTTATAGTGTGTTTATGTGGGAACAGGGAGTGGTGGGAAAGAACTTTCGGGCAAACGCTGGACAGAGCTGTGATAAAGGCTACATAATTGTATAATGTAGCTTTATTTGGGAAAGTAGCAAAACTGAAGGACTTGCAGGAAGAGAGCATTTTAGGGGTCTAATTATTTGGCTAAGACAAACATTAAAAAGAAGAAAGGGGAAAAATAGGATGACCTTGGGGGACAGACTTCCTCCCTCTAATATGCCCATAGATGGAGACAATATTGTCATAAAACCAGACCAAAACAAAACAAAAGCCCCACTGGCCTCGAGTCGTTGCTTACACAGCCATCCCCTGTGGGTTTCCAAGTCTGTAACTGTTTCCAGGGATACGGACCATGCGGATCACAGCCCAACGCGTAAGTCCAAAACCACCAGGGCTCTTATTGTCATAGTGCAACGAAAACAGGTTTTGTTAAGTGCCATAAAGTCAATTCCCACTCGCAGTGACCGCACACACAATAGAACAAAGTACTGCCCAGTTCTCTACCAGGCTCGCAATTTCTAATGTGCAACCTCAGCGTCCAACCATCTGATAAAGGGTTTCCCTCTTTTACACTGACTCTTTATAAAGCATAATATCCTTTTCCAGGGACTGATCTCTCTCTCTCTTTCTTTTTCTATTAGAATATAAACATTATATAAATATTCTTATTATATATAAAATATTCTTATATATAAATTACATATAATTTATAAATTAGAATATAAATATTCTTCATTCCTTAACATGCTTTTTTCTTACAGAATAAAAAAATTTAAATTACAGTCAAAATTATTAGTAGACCAAAGCACTGAGCAAACTGACTATTAAGTGTTTATTAAAAATGTAAATAATAAATGTAAACATTTTCTTAGTCAAGAGGTTTTATAATACAGTGTATCAGGACCATCTGTGCCTTAATGCTTGGACAGTGGGAGAACCCTAATGACTGACAAATAGTAATCAATTTAGACTCTTTAAGTGAACTATTCAATCTTTAGAAAAAGAAATAATTAAATTCTGTCAAATACACTAATACTTGACACAGAAAATTGCAAGTGTGAAGCAGATCTTAGCAAAGCAACAATAAAAATAATGAGCTGCAGTAACATAAGACTGAATCATCCATATACTGTAGTTATCTTTTAAATGTATTTTCTCTTAGAAATCCATCAGGATGTCGAGTTGACTAAAAATGCTAGAGGAGAGCAGAAAGAGAGGGAGAAACAGACTAACATTTACCTCTGTCCCTCTCAAACTCACTAACATCCACCTCTGTCCCTCTCAAACTCACTAACATTCACCTCTGTCCCTCTCAAACTCACTACCATCCACCTCTGTCCCTCACAAACAGACTAACATCCACCTCTGTCCCTCTCAAACTCACAGACAAGTTGTTTTGATAAAAGTAAAACTGAAGACATAGTTCCTATACTTTTTGCTTCTATGTATTTATTACTAATCTAGACATGTATTTTTAAAAATAATTTTTAGCTGGAAACTACATGCCACAAGTGACTGAACACAAAGCAGGCAACCACTGTAATACCATCTTGAGAAAGCCACATCCCAATTACATAATTCAGCAAGCATGCAAAATAATGCCAAAGCATAAAATGGACAATAATATAGCAAATTTTAATAAGTACCTGCAATTCTGCTGCAAAAAGGTGAAACAAGTGTTTCCTGGTGTGACCTTTTCCCCTGCATTTCTTATTTGTATGACTTGCGTCTTTGCCTGCATTCCTTCTTTAGATTTGCTGCTAGTTTGTGGATCTTACTAATCTTCTCAATGAATCCTCTTCCAGCCTCATTGGGTCTTTGTATTGTTTCTCTGTTTCATTGGTATTGGATCTAGTCTTTATCATTTCTTTCTTCTGGCGGCTGAAGACTTTTTATTTGCTGTTCTTTTTCTAATTTTTGGAGTTACTTAGTTACAGTGTTGATTTGAGTTCATTTATTTTTTTATATGTCTGAGTGTTGCTTAATAATTGATCTCTGAGTTATTTTTGATATGTCACAAGGGTTTTGATATGTTGCACCTTCATTCTTGTTTGATTCTAGGAATTCCATAGGATATTCAAGCTGCCTTTCTTTGGAAGTAAATCTCTAAGCCTTCCTTCTCTGGAGAGAGTCAGACTGCCAAGTTTTCAATCAGAAGTCCTACCTGTTAACGGTGTGCACCCATCCAAGGAGTCCCTAGGCCGTGCAGTCAGGATTAAAAGACTACGTACTATTGGATTATTTTCTTTCAAATACTTGGAGCATTTTTCAACATTTTTCCCCTGGATCCTACTTCACTTTCATCAGAACCTGAATCAAGTCTACTACTTTCCCAAGCCTTTCAATGCTTCTAAATATTCTGCAATACATATGACATAGCAAATCTGCCTTTTCTGTAAAGGGAATTATTCTCTCGTGCAGAATTTGGAAGGGGAAATCTTGATTTTAAAACCCTTTACTCATCTTAGCCTGCAGCATACTTGGTGTTAACACCATAGTAAATTATGCTTCTAATTAATCTTTGACAGAAACAATGACTTCTTTGTGGAAGGAAGTCTTGAGTTTCTTTTTAATTTTTAAGTACCAACCCACATCTTTTTAACTGCAGATATTTATCACTTCCCACCATTAAGAACACAGATTTTCAACCTCCCCAAAGGTTAAAGACAAATAGGTTTCATATGTTCACATCCCAGAATGATGCTGCTCAGTCTTAAGTCACTTAAATCAATCATATAAAAACTATTTTTTTAGTTGTCTGGCCATGTAGCATGGACTATGGGTGAGGAGAAGGCTGCAAATGTTCCTTGGGGACTTTGAAATACAATCTCGGGTGGTACATCACATACCACTTAAAGTACCAATGTAAGTAAGATATTAAAAGGAAGATCTTAGTTGGGGCATCCTCTTCAAAACATGAATTGTCAAAAATTCTTTTAAGAAGATTTTTCCACTTTTGTGCAATCTAAACATATAGTGATGTTTTGACCTGACACGTAACACGTACATGGTTTCTTGTGGATTAATGTGTTTATGGAGTGTTCTCTTTGGGAAGGATAACCACTACTCTTTTTTTAGATGATAATGTTGTTGTTGTTGTTGTTGATAGGTGCTATGGAGTCCGTTCTGATTCATAACAACCCTCTGCACAGCTGAGCGAAATACTGCCCAATCCTGTGCCTTCCTCACAATTGTTTCTATGTCTGAGCTCATTGTCGTCGCCACTGTTTCAATCCATCTCCTTGAGGGCTTCCCTCTTTTTGCCCCCACCTCTACTCTGCAAACAGTGATGTCCTTCTCCAGGGGTTGGTCTCTCCTGACAAAATGTGTAGCATACGTGGGATGCCAAGTCTCACCATCCGTGCCTCTCAGGAGCCTTCTGGCTGTACCCCCTCCCAGACAGACTTGCTTGTTCTTTGGCAAGTCCACGGCACTCTCAATATTCAGCACCATCATTCCAATACGCTACTGATTCTTCTTCAGTCTCCCTTATTCCACATCCAACTTTCACGTGCATGTCAATATTTAGGCAGCTTGTGCAAAATGTTAAAAAATGGATGCCAATAGTTTGTGCAAATTAACAAACTACAACTTATAAAAAGGGCAGTGTGGTCCTTGGCTGGGCCTAATGAGAATGTATCTTACAGGGCCACAGGACCATAGCAGCCTCAGCCATGCATATACAAACACTTCCAAGGAATATTGATATGCATAATTTACTTAGGGAAGAGAATCTAAGTGAGAAATATTTTATACATGGATTTTGAAGGGAGGGGACAAAATAGAAAGAAGAGTTCCTTTGTATGGGCTAGGTCTGCACCTCTTTCCAGGGGACACTGGTGTGATTGGCCAGGGTCCAGATGTTGAGTCTCAAGACGCTTCACTCAAAGTACTATCTCCTTAGATGCCCTTCCTGTGGATTCCTAGCTTCCTGTACCTTTCTCATCCCCCTTGCCATCATCCCTACATACTTTTATTGAGTTATACGATCTGAACAAAAATGCCCAGTCAACTCCAAAGTGGGGGAGACTTCATCTGTCTAACTCAGTTGTACCAATTTTCATTGTCAACACACAATTCTCTAATCTCCTTCTTTCCTTAGCAGTTGAAACTCAGCTACTTCAGGGAGAAAAGGGAGGCTTTTCTGATTATAAGCCTATTGGGACAGTTCTACCCTTTCCTACCAAATCACTGTGAATTTGAATCAATCAGTAGTTTTTCTTAGGTAATGTCAAGCCAGTTCTGACCCATGGGAATCCTGTGCATCACAGAACAAAATACTGTCTGGTACTGCCCCATTTTCACAATTGTTCCTTTGCCTCAGCCCATCATTGCAGCTACTGCATCAATGCATCCTTTTGAAGGCCCTCCTCTCTTTTACTGCCTCTCTAATTTACCAAGCCTGCTGTCCTTCTCCAGGAACGGTCTCTGCCAACCCCTCTCGGGACTGGTCTCTGAGGAAACCATGTTTAGAGTACGTATGAGGTAAGGGTTAGTGAGATGGAAGCACCAAGTTTCACAGGCATATGAGGCCACTGAAAATAGCATGGTTTGGATCAGGCACATCTTAGTCCTCAAGGTAACATTCTTGTTTTCAATACTCTAAAGAGGTCTTGTACAGCAGATTTACCTAATCAGTTTAGCCATTCCAGGATCAAAATATCCCCTCTGTGCTGTTGAAAATATCCTGGAAAAATAACTCTCAACCCATTCAAGAAGCATGGCACTCCTTTCCAACTTTAACTGAAAATAGACGGACTAGCACACTATGAGTATTTTTGTTGTTGTTTGTTCTGCCATATTGTGCTTTCAATTTCCTCAAAACTCCCATATAAGATTGATGATATAATTTTGATACAGGGTTAGAGTACTTGCAGAAAAATAAGCCAACCACTAAAAAAGATAAAGTGGCAGGCCACTTCAGTACCATGCATGAATCGCTGAAAAAGAGGTGCTTAGTAGCTACATATTCACAAAGCAAGGAGTCTTTCCCAGCCAACGTTGACCTTGTTCTCCTGGCCTTTATTTGGCACCAGCACATCCCAAGTATCTTTTTTATACCCCTTTATCCTGAACAAGAAAGTATCCCCTTGCTGCATTTGTCTTTGTCCCTTCTTCCTCTTACAGGCTTTGAAACTCCGGCAAATGACAAAACTGTAACGGCATGGGCAGCAGCAGCATTCATGGTTTGGTGGCATAAGCCTTCCAACCTGACGTTGCTTTTCCTCAATATTTCCAACAGTGGCTGGAATGTTCCTTAAGGACTTGACCTACTAGAAGGCATCTAACAAGAATACACTTATTTCTTCAAGTAATAGAGCATGAGACTTTCTCTTTTTGTAAAGAGTTTTGAGAAACACATCAAGGCTATTCTACCCTGTCCTGGGGATAATAAGTTGTAATCAACTTGCTAGCAGGGAATTTGGTTTTGGCTTTTGGTCTCTTACTCCAGGAGTCAGTACATAGGAAATCGTCTTTCCGGTCCTTTGCTAAACCAAAGCGCATCAGATTCCTAAATTACTCACACCCAAACCCCAAATGCCAGACTCAATGCCCCTGAGTTGGGGCCAATGAATAGCAAACCCATAGGACAGTATAGAATGGTCCTATGCAGTCCCAAGGGTGTAAATCTTTATAGAGTCAGATTGCCACATCTTTCTCCCATGGGGCATTGAGTTAGCAACTGAGCAATGATCTCTTGTGCCACCAGGGCTCCTTAATTACCCACACACTAACAGTAAATTCTATGATGGATATTTTTTATCATGACATAGCTATTTGAGACAATTCACATACTAAAACCAAGCAAGTAACACACAAAACCCCAAATTAAAACCAGTGTCATCAAGTTGACTTAGACTCAGTGACTTTATATAGAATCTCCAAGATGATACCTTTTTTTACCATAGTAGACAGCCTCATCTTTTGTCTGAGAAATGTTTGGTGGTTTTGAATTGCTGACCTTGCAGCTAGCAGCCCAACACTTATTCTGCAGTGCCTTAATTCATATTCTAATAGAGATAAATCTTCTGATAGCAAGTGTAATTATTGCTTTACCAATAGTCTGCCCTTTATCCAATAATAATAATAATAATAATGGAATAATATAGAATGATTTTACCCTTGGATTAATATCATCAACCAAATCCTAAGTAGGATGCAACAAGATTTCTCGAGTCTAGAGTCATTCCTCTAGCGTGCTCAAGGTCATATGGGATGTGAGCAGCAATGGAATGTTTGAGTTTTCACTTCCTGTTTAGAGTAGCATTTCATACACTAGCCTACACACATTTCTAAAGTCAAATGCAATTTTCAGACTACTTCATTTCCCCTGTTATTAAACAACAATAATACAAAACCCCTTCTATTTCAATAAGCCCTGTGGCTGCAGTTCACATTTCTCTATAGACACCAGATTCAGAAAGTGTGATTAAAAACTGAAATGTACTTTTGGGAAGTGAGGATATGCTCTGAAGCTCTATGTTTGGTGGTTTGCCACTTGCAAAACAGCTAACGTTGGTTTTGGTGTTTCACGTTTCATTGTTTCTCACACATCTATTACAAAGAAACTCAGGTCAATATCTCCATTAGATAATGCCCATTTCAGTGACTTTCAGAGTCATTCAGTAAGCTAGTGACCAAATAGAGCCAGGGTCCCAGTGCTGCTAGGTGACTATCGTTGATGGACTACATTGCCTGGTTCATGGGACTTCTCGGCACCTTGCTTTCTCACTGCTAAACTTCCTGACAGTAGCAAAATTGGAACTTCTATTCCATATTTTTAAAAATTTTGTTTTTTCCTTGTCAGTTGATCTTCCCTCTGATGCACCTTGGACCTTGTCAGGTTTAAAATATTATCCCTTCCTTCCTTCCTTCCTTCCTTCCTTCCTTCCTTCCT
>NW_022103907.1:15913051-15918615 GCF_000313985.2 Echinops telfairi | reverse complement strand
CCTTCCTTCCTTCCTTCCTTCCTTCCTTCCTATTGGGGTTTAATCTCAGCTGTATTTTGTCCTTGGGGGTAACCCTCTTGAATTTCTTGTTATATGCTTCTCTGCTTCTCAGTATATGAAACCCAGGATTGATTAACTTATTGAGACAGCAAGTAGATTAAGAGTTTCTGGTGGCCACTGTGTGTGAGGGGGCAGGAAGTAAAAGGGAGCTGATGTCAAGGAGTTCACCAAGGAAGAGAGCATTTTGAAGCTGATTGTGGTAGCAGTGGTAACATACCGCTGGATGCAATTGAGCTATGAAATGATATGCTATCTGTATTAGCCCCCAATAAAATAGTTTTGGGGAAAAAGATTGTTTGTTAACTTTAGTGATTATGCATCGGGCTACTAACTGCAAGGCCGCAGTTTGAGAGCAGCAGCTGCTGTGCAGGACAGTCCTGGGGCTTTCTCTGCCCACGAACACCTACAGTCTCAGAAACTCACAGTGGCAGCTCAACCCTCGCCTATAGAGTCCTTATAACTGCAGGAAGTCTGAGTTTTTCTTAATATTTACTATGTTCCAGATACTCTTCTTAGAACTTTTCAAATAGTAGTCTATTTAGTTTTTATACCAACCTTATTGTGGGAATGTTATATAATTAGATTACATTATATTATTAGTATACTGTCACCTGAACTTACAAACAAGGAAACTGAGGTCTACATAGTTAACTAACTTGTTGAAACTTTCACAGTTAGTGAATAACAGAGTAACCGTGAAAACCCAGATTGGCTCTAGAATCCATGCCGCTGTGGGGTACATTTGTTGTTGTTATTATTTGGAGATATCCATGTAGCATAGGATAGAAATGCTTCCGAGGATTGCAGGCCTATGGCTCTAACTGTGGAGAGAAAGCATTTCATCTGCCCCGACAGCCTCTGCAGTCTGCCATGTCCCCTCTTTCCTGCACAGTTTCAGGCACCATGACACCCTCAGATTGGAGGGTGACATGGCCATCAAAAGACAGAGAAAATTCATTTTTTTCTGTAATTTGTCAAGTTGTGAGAAAACCTCTATCACAGTTTTTACATTGAGTTTGCATTAGGCCGTTTCAATAACAATAAAGGTATTTTCTTAATAAAAATATTTTTTTAATGCCTTTCTATTTCTTACTTTGTGTTTTTGGAGAGACTTCCTTTCCTAACTTAACAATACCTTAGGTTTCATTTTGTCTGATGAATTATAAAATATAGGTGGACTCATGATGAAAGAATTCACAAAATTCCTTGGTGAGACTTGTAGGTGCTAAGCCAAAAGATTTCAGCAACTTCCAGAAGTTTCTCTATAGGCAGTGAGAATGTAGTAAGTGAATAGTCATGTTTATGGAAATTCCAGGGTTGAACCACTCCAATCATGCTTCCTTTTCCCTAGCACCCACTGTCTCTCACTGGAACATGCTCGTGCCTTGGCAGTCAGTCTACATAATTGAAATCTAATTCCATGGTTTTAGCATAACTGATTTCTGGAACAGATTAGATTGAAATGCAAAGATACATCAGTCTACTTTGAAACCTAATGACTCTCTTCTTTTGGAATGAAACTAATTTAGGAGGGGGGGAAGCTCGTTTTTTCCTGATTTTCTGAGAAACCAACTTGTATGAGAATCTTTTACTTCCTGTTACTTTATCAACCTACTTGAAGGCAAGAAAAGTAGGGGATTTTGTGAGAAAATCTAACCATAACAGTTTCGTACCAACTGGCAGAACGTATAAGCCCTAGGTATGTAATACATTAGCCCTGAGCTCATTTATTTGTGTATGTTTGTGTGTAAGGTGTGTGTGTGGGGGGGCACTCTATTTGATTTCATTGTGAAGAATGGGAGACTTAAGCAACAACTGATGTCTATAAGGTGACATAAGCACTTGGTGACTTGGTGGACAAGTGGAGGGTCCTGGGTATCTCTCTCACTCACCCTATTAGGCCAATGGTATCCCTGTTGGGAATTTGATCCAAGAAAGGCACAAGCAGTTCTCCCGGGAACTTGACAGATGTTGCTGAATGGCAGTACAGCTGCAGCTCACTTCCAGAAAATATGGTATAAAAAATGCAGGCTGTAAAAAGGGTTAGCTCAGGCTCACCTATTTACATTTTTGAAGCATTTTTTTTAACTTTATTAAAAGGTTCAACAGTGAGTTTCTTTAAATAGCTAGTTCTCTGAATGTGTTTGAAATAAAATTTGATTCACAAACAACTTCTCAGAAACACAACTATGATTAAGGGAATATAATTATAATGTACAAAACAGAATTAGATGGCTCTTTATATAGGGCATGCCTGTAGGGGATGGGTGCCTCTCTGTGTCCTTTAAACTATTATTTGTTATTCAAATGGCCTGATATTATGATGTTATCTTTCATTCCTCCCATGGTTTGAGGTTCCCATTGCAGTCTCCTGTGTTCTCGCTGTGACTTGACCTTCGCATCAGCTCTGTGAAATCAGTGAGGAAGGAAGCAGTAAACAGTTGAGACTTTTAAGGTTCTGAAAGATGGTGGCATGCTTCGTGAGATACAGCTACTACAGTGTTTTCCAGTCATGTTTGTGGAGCTCTTTAAACGGCATCTGCATAAGATCGACCCCTTACCATTTTGTTTTTTAACAAGCAATCCTGGGAGTGCAACAGGAGAAGCGCTCAGCTGCTGACCGAAAGGTTGGTGGCTTGAACCCATCCGCCACATGACAGGTTAAAGCTGTGGCCACCTGGTTCTGCAATAAGTTTAACCTTGGAATTCCCAGGTACGGTTCTACTCTGCTCTATGACATCTTAATGAGTAGGAATCAACTCAACAATGGGTTTTGTTTGGAGCAGGAGGGCAGGAGTGGCTTGGTGGGACAATTCTTGTCTTCTCTGTGGGAAATACCAGTTCGATACCCAGTCGGTACACCTTACTTACAGCCAGCACTTATCTGTTAGTGGCGGTTTGGGTGTTACTGTGATGTTGTACAGGCTTCAGGGAGGGAATTCCAGACAGACAGATGAGGAAGAAAGGCCTGCCCATCAGCTACTTCTGAATATCATCTTATGGAAATCCTGAGAACCACAATGGCCTGACCCCCAAACAGAATATGAGGACAGTGCAGAACTGGGCAGCATTTCTTCCCTGGGGCATGTGGCTAGTGTGATTGAGGGTCAGCTCGGTAGCGAACAACAACAGGTGTTAAGCACTGTGCTGGGTGATGTTCCAAATGTGCTTTCAAGATCTATAGAAGAAAGTGAAATTTTTATCCATTTTTAAAGTTAAAAAAAGTGAGTGATGAATTTGTATTCTCCTCACAGACACGAAAACAAAAAACCTTTGTTAATGAATGTTAACCACTATGAGCTAATTAATGTTAGATAATGATCTTAATTGAAAAGACTATTATTCTTGGTTTGCCAATCCAATCAATGAAAGAATAGCACTTCTATGTTTACCACCCTGAGCTATTTTTCTTGAAGAGAGATTTTCCTTTTGGTAACTTCCTTTGAAGATAAGCAGAAATCTCCTATCGCAGATACTTTGACCTAATAGTTCTTTTGGATAATGAGACAGAACTATTTAACAATTATAGGTCCAGATTTATTTTTGTAAATAAATCTGGGGACTTAGAAAGGAAGCAGACAGGTGAGGCATTTGGGATTTTCCGCATTATTGAGAGGGGTGAAAAGAGTGTAGTCTAAACCGTACATTCACATTTCTCCTTGACAGCACAGGCAGCCCGCTCTCCTTTTATCAGCTCAGCTCAATTCCAGGACCACTTCTCACTTGAAGCAGGAAACACGGATAATTAACCATTTCCATTTGGGATATCAAAAGCTACCTGGCTGCTTGTCCACTGTTCTGATCTGGGTTGCATGATTCCTCCTTTAAGCTGGCGCTAGAGTTAGCACTAGAAGAACCTAGAACCTCTCACTCTCAATAGAATCTGGGCTGCCTCTGCTAGTCATTCCACTCACAGGACTGATCTCTGTGATTCAGTAGCAGCTTTGACTGGCCCGGGCAGCTTGTCTGCACTGCTTGGATGCTTGCCACCTCTGCATTCTTGTCACTGTCATTGTCCTCCCTATTTGGCCCAAACTTTGCTTCATGTGGAACGTTACCTACAACTTTCACTCTCAACTCTGTTTATTCTGAGACGAGATCCCCAAATCTCCTTAACAGTGGGCAAGCCCAATAAACAGAATTCCTGATGCTTCGAACGTATGGCTGGTCCAGATCTCATCCCTACACAGCGACTTATTTTGCCTGGCCAGATTTTCAGAAGTGATGACCAGGGCAATGGATTATGTGCAGCTAGATATTTTAAATGTCCATGTTTTCTGCCCCACCCACCATGACCCCGACTCACACTCTGTGCCATCTTTTAAGCGGTCGGTTTCTGGGGCAGTCATACTGCCAGCACGTGAGAATCAGTCTCCATGCTTCACCAAGACCTTTCTCCCTGCCCTTTCCCCCTAAGCCTGGCACAGATGATTTTCATGTTTATTCTTTCCCCTAGGAATCTTTCCCCCAAACACTTGTATGGCTTGTTGCCATATTGCATTCTGGTTTATAAAAGTCATAATTTTTCCAATAAACCTTTTCCAACTCTTAAGTAAAATAGCACTTCCTGTCACTCTGACCATCTTATCTGGCTTTCTCGTATTCTGGAAGCTTTTGCAATATGCTATAATTGATATTTTATATCTGCCTATTTTCAATTTTTAATTCCCTCCAGGAAATGTAAGCTCCCTGAGAACAGACATTCTTTCTATCTTATTCTGTTCACCTGTTGCTGGCACTCTGTTGAATGATTGCATGAGAAACTATTCAAGCAACAAATAAATCTTGGTTCCCAAATAGACTGATGCCTGATATTTGTGAATTCCTTAGCATGAGATGTCCGATTTGATTTGTTTCCTAGACCTAAGTTCGGCTATCTTCTTTACCTTAAATCTGGTTTCTTGTTCTCCCTTGCAATTGTTTATGTGAGCCCAGTCACTCCTTACTCTTTCTGGTCTCCCATCTCGGACTTAAGTCTGAAACAGTTCGAATCTGGTTGTAGTAGCTTTGACAAAAGTATATACACATCACTTTCTGATGTTAGAGTGTGGCCAGTGGGGAATAAAGTTCAGCCCAATAATAGGCTTTGAGTGCATTTGCCTTTAATTGCATTGGAAAAAAATTGAATGTGTCTTATTTTAATCTGCTATTTGGCAAGATTATATGAACATAGATAATAATCAGGGTTTTTTTTAAAAGACTAGAACTCGTTGTAAAGATTCAGATTCATGGTGCAAATGAATAGGTTACAATGTAACATTGGGAAAACCTTGTATTCCAAATTTCTGAGAAACAATTTCTTATGGAAAACAACAAAACAAAAAGGGGGGTGTATTAGTCTAGGTATTTTGGAGAAACAAATCCACGGCGACTCACGTATAAGAGAGAGTTTTATGTAAAGAAAAGGTGCATCATGAAAACATCCCAACCCAATGCTGCCCAAGCCCACAAGTCCAACATTAACCCATTTACCCAACACCAGTCCACAAAGTCCTCCACCTCAC
>NW_022103907.1:15886356-15911842 GCF_000313985.2 Echinops telfairi | reverse complement strand
AAGGCGAGGCTTCACCACCCATTTATCCCTCCGCCTTTCAACCAGCACCACATGTGATTATCGGCCAGGCTGGCACAATTAACTAACTCAATACTCAACCAGGACGCTTAGGATAATGAAACTCATTCCACCAGAGCAGTCAGGCACTCCAAACCATCAGGACATTTACGGGAGCTCCATAGGAAAGTCACAACTCTGAGAGATTTTCATGACTTCAATTAGCAACAGAAAAGCCACAAGAGTAGCCATGCAGATGGATCTCTGTGATTGGAAGAAAAAAATATTTATAGTACTATTATCTTGTGGCTCTCCTGGAAATACAAAATTCCCCACTCTACTGATCCATCCCATCAACATTTTGTGTGTTCTGGTGATCAGGCATATTTAACTCCGTTCATGATGCGGCCCCAGGGGGTTTCTAGACGCCAGTCGTGATAGAAGCAGAGTGACAGGTGCTTCTTCATGGGAGCTGCTGAGAGGGTTCAAGTGCCCCCAAGGCTCCTTGATCATACTACTCCTTCTCCAGTTTTAACAATAACAACAAGATCTTACCCTTCTTTGACTTGCAACTCCTCCTCGTAGGTACAACTTGCATTTGTAGAAGAATAGTTTCTCAAAAGTTTTTCTCTAGGTGTAGTTTTCATTCCCTTACACACTCCATTCAGACTTTTATCCCCAAAACATATCCAGCTACAACTTTTATCAAAGTCAGCAATGTCTTCCTGATACCTAAGTTTGATTTTCAGTGTTCTTTTAGTTCTTATCTTACTTGTGCTACTGGCCCTCCATCTCACAACACCCTGTTTCTTGATACATGATTCTTTTTCAGTCCTGCTTGTTCCTTTCCACGTTTCCCTTAATGCCTCTTCGCAATTGCCTTTGCTCTTTCTGCTTCATCAATTTAAGTATCAGTCTTTGAACTTCCTTTATGCCCAATTAAACTCTCTTCCTTAGTAATGCATCTCAGCTCTGAGTTTAAATAGCTTCTATATTTGATTCCTAAATTCATTTTTCATACTTGAAAGAATCTCTTGAACTTAAGACTCATAAATAAGGATATAAAAATGACTGCTATTATGGTTCTTGTTTATACATGCAAAGGCTTATTCCAAACAAAATAGGTTAAGACATGTCTCTGTGAACACCATATGGCTACAGGCAAGTTCTCTCAGTAATAAATTTACATAGACTTCTTTTAATTTTCTCAAGTTCAACCTAAACTTACATCTGAGCATTTGATGGTCTATTCTACAGTCTGATTCAAAATGGGTAATGCCGTCAACTCGTTAATGCCTAGGATATACATCTTTATGCGATTCCCTCATTTTTGATGACTTCCAATTTTCCAAGATTGCTGCTTCATCCTTTCCACTTTCCAATTAGTAAAGCGTACTTGTGCAGTTTCTTCTCATTTTGTGTCTTCCCCCATCAGCAAAAGAAGGTTCTGAAAGCTTTCCACATCATTATGGGAAACTCTATTTGTGATCTAAAGAAGTAGAAAAAGCATCCTGATTGTGTTAGTAGACTTTTAAAAGTTAGGAAATAATTGAAATATCTTTTTGTATAGATGTAAGAATGAAAATACTAAAGAACACAACGAATCTACTAAACATTTGATAAAACTCTTTAAAATTACATGAGATTCCCAAGTCTATTTTTCTTAACATGATGAGTCCAATAGATATATTTTCAGAGTTTAGATGATGTGGGAACTTTTTGTGGGATTTCTGAGTGTAAGGAGTAAGAGTTGTGGTGATAGAGCATTTAGTGTTGACAAGTATTAAATAGAACATCATCTCTACCAGAATCTCTCTTTTCCTTTTTAGCAGACTGGGGATTGTGTGGAGCGGGAGTCACCTGAGCTGTTAAAATTCAAATGGAAGAGCAGTCTGCTTACCACTTCACATTTCTGTTACAGTACTAATATTCTTAACACTTTGGTGTGTTATTCAGATCTTCATTCCTATTCATTTTTTTGAAAATGTAGTTACAATGTACTATACTTTTAAAAATCAGTTATTTGATATTTTTTTCATATGATTGAACATGCACAAAAATAAGTTCATGCATTTTATTTTGTATCCTGCCACTTTGTTAAAAAAACAAACTGTTGTGTAACTACAATATAAGAATTCAAGAAATATGTGGCAGGGGGAAGGAGAGGGGGTTATGCAGAGATTCTTATTCATGGACTCTATTAATGGAACGATCCAGGTTCATTTATAACAGCACATTGTGCTAATCATATCTTCGTGACTGGAAAAGTCAAGGAATTTTTTCATTCACAGATAACTTGCAAAGTCAATATACCTATAAGAGATGGAATTTTTTCATAGTCACAGTTATATACAGTGTATATAATCTATAACTCTTTATCTTTCTTGAGTGACCCTTTAAGAGTTACTTACCTGCGCAATGATATGCAAGAAATTCTGACTTCTGCATTCTCAGAAACTGAAAGGGGTTGGGAAATTAGCTAGAACTCATTTATTTTTTTATTAAATAATGACTTTCAAAATATAAGTTAACAAGATAGCTGATAACTTCAGTTGTTTTCCATTGCAGCATACATTGTTCCCATAGCCTTTGTTTAAAAAAAAAACTAAATTTTAGGTAAATGAATCATTACATCTATCTGTTGTCATGGTTTCTGTTGCCTTTGCTTAGGCATATGAGTATATATTTCTGATGCCTCAATGCATTTGTGGAGTCTACATTTCTTTTCTCAATAAATACAGACTTGTGGTTTCTTTAGACATGATCTTTCTAGAAAAACGCAAAGATGATGACTGCCATTATCTGCATCTTCAGAGAAGATTCTCTTTGTTACTCATTAACAGGAATTGTGAGTTTCAAAGTGTTGCAAGCCACATCAATGCCAAGGTCTGTTCTACTCATTGATACAGATAATTACAAAACAAGGTCACAGTAAGGTGGAGGCACTGTTGTTGTTATGACCAATCTCTGGATTAGGCAGAGAGAATGATGACTTTCATTATGTAATGATCCAGCTTGATGGTGACAAAGAAACAAAAACCAATTTCTGACAAATTGATATGACTCATGGTGAAACCATAGGAATCAAAGTGGAGATGCACCGATATTGTTGTGGTCTGGATTGGAACTAGCAGCTTTTTGGCTATTAGCTTAGGGGAAACCTTTTGTATCACCAGACACTAGGTGGATGAGAGAGGTCAGCAATATGCAGTTCACTGGACTCGTCAGTTCTCTCGATAGATAGATAGATAGATAGATAGATAGATAGATAGATAGATAGATAGATAGATAGATAACCAGTTGCAGATCTTTCACTGCACACACACGCATGCACACACACATCAAGTTGATATCTTTTACTCAGACACTGTCATTGCTGTTGCCTGGTTATACAAATAGTTTGCGCTCAGCTGCTAATCTAAAGACTGGTCATTCAAACCCTTCCACCACCCACCACCCCCACATAAACAACCTGTGAGTTACTTATTAGCATGCCACCAATCAATCAATTTACTTATCTTATGCTTTAGGGGTGGAAAAGGGATTTTACCTCCCCTTTAAAGGCCAGGAAACTACTTTTCTAAGATTACAGACCGTGAAAACATGACAGAACAATTCTACTCTGTAACACATGCGGTTGTCGTAAATTGGGATTGGCTCTATGGCAGCCTGTTTATATGGTTATGAGGAAATAAAAACTTAGGAACCAGTAGCTTCAACCCAAAGAAAGTGGGCCTGAAAACAAACCAATGAAACCAGCAAGGGGATTTTGAATAGGTTTAATTTATCCATGATCTGAAAAAAAATGTTTTTTCAGAATTTCTTTGGAAATTAAGTTGTTCTTCACTGTGTTAAATTTCCATGTTTGAATCACAGTGCAGCCTTCTCCTCTATCCCTGCCTGGACTGCTGAATGCCACAAAGCAATGCTCATTGTGTGCTCCTCATTATATGGGTTCAGTAAGGAGAATCATTATAGCTTTAAACCCCTTCATTGAAGAGAAATTTTCTGATTTCCTGAAATAAATCAATCTAATCTACATTGCTACCATGTCCAGATACTGTTCAATCAAGAGCACAGTATCCTACAGAAAATTAATAAGGGGGTATTATTCCTCAATTGGGATACTTGTTATGAGGATTAACAAATGGTAATACCATGTTTGAGAGCTTTTCTAGAATGGTATCTGCAGACATTTGATGACAGAATAAGGCAAGTGTCAAGAAAATTTAAGGGTAAAATATAAAAATGGCCAAGACATATAGATAGTTGATTAAAAAATACCGCTGGGCAGGAGAATCTTTGGGTATAATAATCTCCTTGTATCACTTAGAAAGATCCAAGGGAATTTGTCGCTAAAGTGACTTATAAATATATTTGCAGAAAATAGTAGATAACTAATTGTATAAAATTTTCTCCCTAGCTATTGTTTTGCTGTAAATAAAATAATAACGTATATTAGGATATATTTCCTAAACTAGAATTTTATCATGCTCAATATTCATTCATTTTATATATATACATTTTTAAATGATTTTTTCTAACATCAGTATATTAAGTTTTTTTTTTAATTATAAGTACACAGTATGTATAGTTTCATAGATCATTTCATTTGACAAGAAGTAAGTCTTCTTTTAAGCCTTTCTTTTGGTCATATTTTGTAATCAAGTTTTACCACTGGAGATGCACAGAAATATTTCTTGGGCACATCAATGTTCTAAGCCCATCACCACCTATGATCCTAAATCAGAGAGGGTGGTTTTAAACATTCAGAGATGAATTCAGAGAAATTCTGATGACTGCCTGCATTGCCCAAGTTTCCTCTGGATTTTATAAACATGGGTCAGTTTCTTTCTCTTTTCTCAGGGTACATACCTAAAGCAAATTATAATCTTCAGAGTTTACATAATGGTAATGGAGGGAAATTCTGGCAGGAAAAATGGAAAATATATTTTGATTTGTATCTGTTTGATGATTATTCAATAATACTCCGGAGCATAACGATGTTATGGGCATCTGAAGACAGAAATATAGCTGGACATGTAATTATTCATCTCAAAGATCTTGGTGTTAAGTCTAGGCAATATCATAAAATTTTTGTCCAGTAACTTGCACTGATAAATTTCACCAGCATGTCGACCATTCTGGATTCCATTTTAGAGGACATCATCATACTTCTGGCAGGAACACATCGATCTGAAAATGTAAATGCTGCTGGGAGCGGTTCAGATTCTTTTAAAAGGTTTTTTCTCTACCAAAGGTCTTTCCAGAATCAGACGTGCTGGCAGGATAATAATAGGGTGTATTATCAACACAAGACTCTCAGTGTATAAGCAGAGTCTTAGATGCTCTTCCTCTACATAGATATACTCGTTGCTTTTTTCAGCAGTGTGGTTCACTGCTCATGTACAAATAGCAAGGGCACACAGAGAGGGAGAAACCAATGGTCTGCCATTTACCAAACTTTATTCACTTTGCTGGAAACAGCACCAGCTTTCAGATGTCTAAAAATATGCTGTGACTAACTTACTGAAAGACAGTGCTCCCTTTCAGAATCACTGTTGCAGGCGCAAGTCAAGGGAGAGCAAATGCTCATGTAAGCTATATTTAAAAGGCACAGAGGCCTAAGTTCACACAGAGTTGTAGGACATGACGAAATGCACTGTATCATTTACCTGAAGTATGTCACTTTCAAATGTAAAATCTTGTTAAAGGAGTGATAGCAAAGCCTCACTTCTATTAGGAACGAACGTATAACTACACACATGCTGTAAGCAAGACTGCTGTGTCTCCCTGGAGAATAACTTCAATTGGATTTGAAAGTCAAATTCTTAATTTGTTTCAACAAACAACAATCTTTCCATGCTCTCATTTATGTGTATGCACAAACTATACACAGTTTTATTTCCACAGTACTCTCATCCTTTAAAACTTAATACTTAGAGTTCTGATCTGAAGCAACAAATCAAAACACAAGCCCAATGCCATCAACTTAAATACTTCCTCCACCCCCCCCCCCCCCACCCTCCCCCCGCCATGTCATTTGGGTACAAATTTACAGAGCAATTGTTCTCCATTCAGCAATTTGCATCCATTTTGTTTTGTTATAATTTTCAATGTTTACAATTTACTTAATGTAACAGACTCTGCCCACTTTCTCCCTGGGTTTCCTACCCATCTGTAACTTCTGAACTTTGGAGGTAAACACTGCCCCTGGAGTCTCACATGGTTAATTTTTCTGAGTATTATGTTCCTCATAACTATGATTGTTCACATTATAGCCCTGTCTGTTGTTGGGTAGCTATCTTTTTGTTTTAAAAATTATTAAAAATCTCAGAATATATTACTGTTCTTTCATTTCCCTCATCACTTTCTGCATTACATTATGTTCATATTATATGTTAATTAGAAGTTTCTTGAGGATAAGATCTTCGTTGCTTTTGTTTTATTTAAAAATGTAGTACTTCACTCTACTTTTGTTGTTAATGTTATTTACTGCCATTGATTGGGCTCCAATTCAGAGACCCAATGTACATCAGAAAGAAACACAGCCGGGTCCTGCCCAATCCCCACAATTGCTCTTATGTTTGAGCCCATTATTGCAGTCTCTATCTCAGTCCATTCTTTGAAAGTCTTCTGCTTTGCCCTGACTCTATTTTACCAAGCATGATGCCCTTTTCCAGGGACAGATCTCTCCTGATAACGTGTCCAATGTACTTGAGACACAGCTTCACAATCTTCCTTCCTAAGGGGAATTTTTCTTGTACTTCCTCCAAGACAGATGTGTTTATTCTTCTTGCAGTTCATAGTACTTTCAATATTTGTCACTTGTGCATAATTCAAATGCATCAATTTTTCTTTGGCCTTCTCTATTCAGTGCCCAACTGTGTTACTCTGGGTACTGTAGAGAAACAAATCCATAGAAACTCATGTATAAGAGAGAGTTTTATATAAAGGGTAAGTGCACGTCAAGAAAACATCCCATCCCAGTGTTGCCCAAGCCCACAAGTCCAACATTAACCCATATGTCTGACACCCATCCACGAAGTCCTCCTCCATCTCACAAAACACACACTTTGATGCCGACTGCAGGAGAAAAGCCAAATCAGTGAATGTGTAAGCACCTCAGCGCTGGCAGGTGTCTCCACATGGCTACTCCAGCACCCAGGGCTGCATCAGGGTAGGTCCATGTGGCTTCTCCTCAGGGATGTCTTGTAGGAAGTGAGCCTTGCAAGCTGAAGCAGGGAACTGACTAAGGCAGCTGCACCCTGATCCTACCATCACAAAGCAAGAGTCCTGAGAACTAGAAAGGTGAAGCTCACTGAGCCATTTATCCCTCCGTCCATCAATTAACCCACATGTGTTTATTGGCCAGGTTGGCACAATAAACTAACTACCTCACCAAACTTCATACGCATTTGAGGCAACTGAAAATACCATGGCCTGGGTCAAGCAGTCCTCAAACTGTCATCCTAAGTGATCGTTATCACACTACAGAGATCTTGTGTGGCAGATTAACCAAATGCAACACTTGGTTTGATTCATTGACTACTGTTTCCATGAGGATTGATTCTAGATCCAAGCAAAATGAAATCTTTGAGAATTTGAACTTTTCTCCATTCCCCATAGAATCGCAGACAGTATTTTGGTGTTCTTTACATTGAGATGTAATCTATACTGATGGATGGAGTCTTTGATCTTTATAAGCAAATGCTCTCCTCCTCTTCAATAAGCAAGGTTGTACCATCTACCTATCGCAGGTTGTTAATAAGCCATCTTGATCACAAGCTCTTCTTCATACAGAGTAACTGCTCAGATTATTTACTGAGAAAACTGATTTTATAATTCTGGTGAAAGAATAAAACCTTGACACACATGTTTCCTGATTTTAAACTATGCAGTATTCCTTTGTTCTGTTTACACAACTGCCTCTTGATCCCTGGGCTGCAGGAATTAAATGATATATTCTGGAATTCCCATTCGCAATGCAACTCAGAATTTGTTTGGGTTCAAAAAAATGCCTTTGCATAGTCAATAAACACAAGGAAACATCTTTCTGCTATCCTCTACTTTGAGCCAAGATCCGTCTGACATCAGCAATGATATCCCTTGTTCCATGCTCTCTTCTGAATCTGGCCTGATCCACTGGCAGCTCCTTGTCAATGTACTGCTGCAACCATTGTTGGATGGTCTTCAGCAACATTTTACTTCACGTGATGTTAATGGTATAACTGTATAATTTCTGCATTCTGTCTGGCCACTTTTCTTCGGAATGAGCATAAATGGGAATCTCTTTCAGTCATTTGATAAGGTAGCTGTCCTTTAGTTTTCTTGGCATAGACAAACAGGCACTTTCAGTGCATCATCAGCAGTTGAAACCTTGGTCTTCTGTCAATTCCTGAAGCCTTGTTTTTTACTAACACTTTCAGTGAAGCTTTGGTTTCTTCTTTTAGGACCATTGGGTCTCATTCAGATGCTGTCCCTTGAAATGGTTGAATGTCCACTAGTGCTTTTTGGTACAGTGGCTCTCTTCTTTCCAGCTAAGTGGGTGTCTTCCAAATTTTTGGTACAGTGACTCTCTATATTCCTTTTTCTTCTTTTGATGAATCCCGAATCATTTGACATTTTGCCCATAAAATCTTCAATATTGTAACTGGAAGCTTGAATTTTTTCTCCAGTTTTTCACTTTAGAATATGCTGATCATATTCTTCCTTTTTGTTTTCTAACTCTAGGTCTTTGCATATTTCATTATAATACTGTACTTGGTCTTGAGCAGATCTTTGAACTTTCTGTTCTGCTTTTTCACATCATCATTTTTTTAATTTGTTTCATTTATGACATACAAGGATCCCATTCACAGCAGAACATAACATCACCTGATCCTGCACCACCTGCATAGCTGTTATGCTTCCCAGATTATTTGTTCACCATATGGACTCCATAAGTATGATGGAGGGACACAAGTCTGACACATACTTTTGAATAATAGCAGGATTAACAGATCTCCCTTGTGGGAATCTGCATATTATTCTATCACAGACAATATTGTACTTCAGGATAGATCTTGAAATGTTCTCTTTCATGATGAATTCATTGACGAAGGTCTTTAATTTGTAATTCCTTGTATGGTAGAGTACATGGTTGTCCAATTCAATATTAACAATAGCAGATCATTTCAACTCATTGATACCTAGAATATTTAGTATTTAGTGCAATTGAATTGTGTCAACAAGGTGATGAAGCACTGGAAGAACTTACTCATCCAAGGCAAACATTTTGGAATATTTGAAAGCTACTTGGCCAACTGACTGGAAGAGATCCATATTTGTACTCATCTCAAAGAACTCTGGCCCAACAGAATGTTCTACTTATAGAACATTATCATTGATTTGACATACAAATAAAATTTTGTGCAAGACCACCCAACAATGGTTTCAGCAGAACATTGACAGGGAGTTGCCATAGGTTCAGGCCAAATTCAGAAGAGGACATAGATCTAGGGATATCATTGCTGATATCACATGGATCTTGGCTCAAAGAAGAGAATACCAGAAAGAAGTGTACTTGTATTTTATTGACTATGCCAAGGCATTCAACTGTGTAGATAATAAAAAATATATGAATAGCCTTCAGAAGAATGGAATTCCAGAGCACTACATTTTGCTCAATGGAACCTGTACAGGGATCAAGAGGAAGTTGTGAGGATGGAACTAGGGGATACCACATGGTTTAAAATCAGGAAAGGTGTGCAACACAGTTGTATACTTTCACCATACTTCATCATTTTGTACACTAGGCAAATAATCAGAGACACTGAATTATATGAAGAAGAATGTATCATCAGGATGGGAGAAAGGCTTATTAAAATCCTGCAATATGCAGATGTCACAACCTTGCTTGCTGAAAGTGACAAGGTCTTGCGCTTACTAATAAAGATCAAGGATGGAAATCTTCACTCTGGACTACAACTCAATGTAAAGAAGACCAAAATCCCCTCGACTGGACCAATAGGTAACCACATGATACATGGCGAAAAGATGAAGGTTGTCAACGATTTTGTCTTGCTTGATCCACAATCAGTGCTCACGGAAGCAGCAGTCAAGAGACCAAAAGATGTATTGCATCAGGGAAATCTGCTACACAAGACCTGTTTAGACTTGAAAAAGAAGAATATGAAAGTTGGGCATTGAATGAAGAAGAGTAAACGAAGAAGAATTGCTACACCTGAACTGTTCTGCTGGAGAAGACTATTGGAATCATCATGGACTGCCAAGTGGATGAACAAGTGTGTCTTAGAAGAAGCTCGGACAGAGTGCTCTTAAAGACATAGATGGCAAGACTTGTCTTTCATACTTTGGACATGTTGTCAGGAGAGAACTGTTCCAGAAGAAGGACATCATCTTTGGTAAAGTAGAGGAGTGACAAAAAAAAAAAAAAAAGGAAGATCCTCAAGAAGATGGACTGACGCAGTGGCTGCAACAAGGGCCTCAAGCAGAGCAACAATTGTGAGGATGGTGCAGGACTGGGTATGTAGTGTCATGATGGGCTGGAACCAACTGATGGCACCTAACAACAAACAACAAACTTAGTTCTTTCCAGGTCCTGAATATTAACACATATTTGCAACTGTTTCTTCTCATTAGAGTAGTACTATATCAGAAAATGAAGGTCTTGAAACTTTGCTCCATCCATTAATTCAGATGAACTTTAGTTTGAGGAGGAAGATTTTCCCGAATCGTAGTTTGAGTTTTTTCCAACCTGAGGGGCTCATTTCTCGTTCTATATTAGACACTGTTTCCCTGCTGTTCATAGGGTTGTTACGGGCCAGTGTTTTAGGAATAGATTGCCTTGTCTTCCTTCCTGAAAGTACTGCTGAAACCTGTCCAACAGGAATGACCCCGTTGTTATTTGAAGTACCAGTTGCATCACTTTCAGTATCACAGCACCATGCAAGTCACCACAAACTGTCAAATACATGGTGGTATTTCAGATATAATAGGTGTTCAATGGAATCCATTGAAGTGTTAAATGCATATCAGATAAATTCTAGATCCAGATCTTGGCTCCTGCTATCATCAAAAATAGCAAATCCACTGTCAAATGGGTGGCAACTTATAGTGATCCTATAAGACAGAGTAGAATTGGTTAGTTT
Source organism: Echinops telfairi (assembly GCF_000313985.2). Lineage (NCBI taxonomy): Eukaryota > Metazoa > Chordata > Mammalia > Afrosoricida > Tenrecidae > Echinops > Echinops telfairi. The sequence goes on along the minus strand of NW_022103907.1, from coordinate 15,900,692 downwards.
CCAAAACTCTTTGCAGAAGCCAGCTGCCAAATATGTTTCCCCTATAGTAGCTAATGAGTTAGAATGACTGACTTTCATTCGCAGCTTCACACTTAACCATTGTACCACCAGGCATCCCTATTATCAAAAACAGGTAGAGAAGAGTTAGTCACTTTTAATGATCACAGATGAATGTTTCTGTTCCATTCCTAAGTTACCATTTTTCTCTGCAGCCTCAAAGTATGTCTATGATAAAGGAAATACTTTCAGTCTATAGATTCAAGTATGGAAGAACTGCATCACTAAGTTACTTATATCCTTACCAAACCAAAACCCAACTCACTGACTTTGAGTCGATGCCGTCTCAGACCAACCCTATAGGACAGGGTAGAAGTGCCCCTGTAAGTTTATACGGTTGTACCTTTTCATGGCAGTAGAAAGCCCCCATATTTCTCCCTCAGAGTAACTGGTTGTTTCGATCTGCTGACCTTGCAGAATCAGGACCCCACTCATAACCATTATGCCACCAGGGCTCCTGAAGTGGTACAGCAGTATATAGATGCTACTTTTGTGCATCTCATTCAGCCCAACTCGTTGAGGTGGCTGGCAGCTCCCTGTGAGAATGGTCTAAACATTGTAGTGATGACACTGTCTTTGGAGGTAATCACTGTACCTGAATGAATACTAAGCTACTCTACCAATCATTGTTTCTTTTTTTTTTTTTCATTGTTTCTTTATTTTTCAAGTTGGTATGTTTTTATCAAGGAACCTTAGTGATGCAGTGGTTGAGTTCTCAGCTACTGAACAAAAGGTTGATGGTTCAAAAAAAAGGTTGATGGTTCACCGGTGGCTTCAGTAAAGATTTACAGCCATGAAAACCATGGCAATAGGGTCAGTAAGAGTCCAAATGACTGATGACGTTGTTTCTTTGTCTTCGCGTTATATTTTTATCTATCATACAAAAATATGTTTTAGCCATATACTTTAGCATTAAGTCACTCTGCATCTGGAGAAAGACATCGAATTTAAAAGATAATGCAATAGAATTTATTGAGCACCTGCTTTGATCCAGATGCCATTACTGGGCTCCTTGCATTAATTACTTTATCATCACAGTCATGTGTGTTTATCCATAATTTATTTTCCATATTTATTTTTCTCTTAGAAAAGAAAACAGAGGAACAAAGGAGCTGTTTACTTTGTTTGATTTGAAGCCAAGTTTGTATGATACCAAAATAACAGCTACCTCTACTTCCGTAAAATGGCAATAAAACTATCCGTTTATTTTCAAGCTTGTTTTATGATACTCTAAATTTTAGGCCAATCCAATAAAGCAGAAGGACGTTTTTATCCCTCTTTCCAGAAAACAAAAATAGCCATGTCCCCTTACAAAAGCTTTTTCACTCTCTATCACATAATCCAGGATAAAGTTTAAGTACCTTCTTTTGCAATCCTCCTGGTCACTCCAGTCCCCCAGGAAGTGACCTCACTCACTCTGGGAATTACTGATGGAAACGATTTCAAAACAAGTGACATATGCACATGGTATAAGCTAAGTATGAAATAGCATGTGTGAAAGAAATATTCCCTTCCAGATCCCAAGCCACCTATTTTCATTCTCCGGAGGCAACCACTGTTAGGAATTCCATTTGTATCATTCTATAGACATCCTCTGCTAATGTAAGTATATACTTTATGTTGCTCCTTTTTACTTAAAATACCTTGAGTATTACTTTCTATCAATAGAAGTGGATCAACCATACTTATTCAAATGGTCCCTAATGATCAACATTTAGATTTTTTATTATTGAATTAAAAGCTTCACTAGTATTATGTCACTCATACATATATTAAAATATATTAAGAATAATTCCCTTAGAAGTCAAATGACTGGAAATCATTATGTGTTTTAAATTTTGATAGTTTTTGTGTTGAGAATCCTTAGCTTTTAAGGTCATTAAAAATGAATTTCCTTTAAGAGGCTTAAGGTATTTTATAAACTCCAAAAAATCAAATCAAAATGCTTGGGAAACAATCAGCAATTATTGCATTTAAGTTATAATTAAGTTAAATTTAAAATCCAGAGGCATCTCCTGTGGTGCGTTTGATTTCATCAAAGATCTTGTATTTCTATGAGGTGAGGAAGAAAAGGAAATCGAATAAGAGAATTGTAGCAAAAGGAAGAATAAGAAAAGAAGCAGGACCAAGTTTCCTATAGGCTTCAAGGTCTATACCATGAAGTCCTGTGAAGTCAGCATATACATCCATGAGCTTTGGCCGCTATTTTCTCTCTCTCCAAACTTCAACTCTGAAAGCTAACCTTGAAGAAGGTACAAGTGGGAAGCAGGAAAACTATGAATGCTAAGTTATGGTGACAAAGAAGTTGGCCAAGAAAAAAAAGGGCTTTTAAATGATATCAAAAGCCTGGTAGCTAAAAGCCTCCAGATGACTCATTAAAAGTATTTAGATTTTTCATAAAAGTTTTAAATAAAACAAGGAGTGTATTTGATATCATGGGACATCTCAGTTAATTGATCTAATAGTGTCTCCAGGGCTTCTGTTCTCCTGCCTAGTTTGTTGTATAATGCCTGGGGTCTCCAAGACTTGCAAATGGGCATCCAAAGCACAATAATTGGATTCCACTTGCCTTCAGTAAGAAGCCCCATGGAGAATAATGAGACAGTCTACCTGGTGAAGATTCATACAGACTCAGAAATCCTGTATGGAGTATCCATGAGTCAGAATCAACTACACACCAAGCAACAGAGAGAGGAGAGTCAGGAATAGGAAAAAGAAATAAATGTGTGGCTAATCACCTCCGTGAACAATTGCCTCCTTTGCCATGAGGCCAGAATAATTAGAAGGTTCTGGCTTACTAGAAGGTTACTGAATTAGAATTAGAAAGTTACTGAACATTTTGATTGAAGATGCAATAAAAGAATCTTAATAGAAAAGGGGAAATGGAGAATAGAATTTCACATTTTTATGAAATCTAAGATTTCTGGAGTCACAGTGGGTTCGAGCCTGAAACTAGTGACCTGAAGAAAGAACCGAACAAAATGAGAACTAAAGGAAGAAGATCGCTGTTTGACTTCTGAGGATATATTTTAAGACCTAATTATGCACTGTGCTGCATCTGCCAACTATATATATTACATTTTTAAATCATATTATCAGAGGCTTCTACAGCTCTTATCACAATCCATCCATGCATGCATTGTGTCAAGCACATTGTACATATGCTGCCACCATAATTTTCTAAACATTTTCTTTCTACTTGAGCCCTTGGGATCAGCTACTCATTTTTTCCCTCCCTCTCTCATCTTCCCTCCATCATGAACCCTTGATCATTTAAAAATGATTATTATTTTTTCATGTCTTACACTGACCAATGTCTCCTTTCACACACTCTGCTGTTATCCATCCTCCTGGGAGGGGGTTATATGTAGATCCTTGTGATTGGTTCCTCCTCCCCCCCCCCCTCCACTTTCCTCTTACCCTCCTAGTATGGCTACTGTCATTGTTGGTCCTAACGGGTTTATCTGTCCTGGATTCCCTGTGTTTCCAGCTCTTCTCTGTACCTATGTACATGCTCCAGATTTGTAAGGTAGAATTGGAGTCATGATGGGGGGTGGGAGGGAGGAGGAATCATTAAAGAAATAGAGGAGAGTTGTATGTTTCATCAGTGCTATACTGCACCCTGACTGGCTCATCTCTTCCTTGTGACCCTTCTGTAAGGGGATGTCCAATTGTCTATAGATGGGCTTTGGGTCTCCACTCCACACTCCCCCGCATTCACATTGATATGATTTTTTTTCTCTGTGTCTTCAATGCCTGATACCTGATCCCATTCACACCTCATGATCACACAGGCTGGTGTGCTTCCTCCATGTGAACTTTGTTGCTTCTCACCTAGATGGCTGCTTGTTTATCTTCAAGCCTTTAAGACCGCACATGCAATATCTTTCAATAGCCAAGCACTGTCAGCTTCATCACATTTGCTTATGCACACATTTTGTCTTCAGCAATAGTATCAAGAAGGTGAGTATCACAGAATGCCATGTTATTAGAAAAAGGTGTTATTGCATTGAGGGATTAAAGGCCTGTGTTAGTCTGGGTAGACTGGAGAAACAAATCCATGTACAAACGTATGTGTATAAGAAAGAGATTTATATACAAGATGACTTGAACATTGAGACAACATCCCAGCTCAGTCCAGTCCAAGGCCATAAGTCTGATATTAGCCCATGCGTCCGATATCAATATATAAAGTCCTCTTTAGGCTCATGAAACACATGTAATGAAGCCAAATGCAGGACGATCACAAGCAGTGGGTAGAAAGTCTTAGGGTCCAGTGACATTGTAAGCATCTCAGTGCTGGCAGGGGTCTCTCAATGGCTTCTCTGGATTCCGAGATCTGGTTGCGTCCATGTGGTTTGTCTTCTGCTATGTCTCCCAGGGAGTAGCAGAGAGAGAGAGAGAGAGAGTGAGAGAGCGGTGTCTTCTGACTCCAAGGAGGAAGCATCAGATTTCCCAGAATTCTCAGGAGAAGGCCATGCCCACACAGAAGTCTCATTGGCTATCTCCAGATTGACAGCCTATACTCCACCCCTACACTCTTAATCCTTAAATCGACACCAGATTAGATGTCCATCTAAGGCCCAATGTCCATCTGCTACCTTAATACTTAACATATAAATATATGTACATAGATCTATTTCCCTAACCTTATATTTAAATATATTTACATATGTACATATCTGTTTTTAGACCACTATAAATGTCTTTTGCCTCTTTGTTGTTTCCTTTATTTCCTTTTACTTATTTCTTGCCCCAACATCATGTATAACATATGAACAAACGCTTATAATCATGAAGCACAATCATGAGTAAAATTGATTCTTTTTATTTTGATTCCTGACCTGGTTTGAGCCCAAGACAGCTGCCTTCTTAATTACCTTCAGAATGATGCAACCCACTGAAAAAGCCCAAGGAGCCTTGGGTTTAGTATCCAATGTCATGGCTGTGTTGTCATTTGCTTGCCAACATTCGTGGATGCCCTTTTGGTGGATTCATTTATGGTGTCTTTTGTTGCTGAGACATTCATATCTGACTTAGATATTATATCTACATACCCACTCTAATTCTTGCTTGCTGAAAATGAGGAGGAATTGAAGCACTTGCTGGTGAAATGAAAGATTGTAGCTTCAATATGGATCACAACCCAATGTAAAGAAGACCCAAATCCTCACATCTGGACTAACATGGAACATTGTGATAAATGGAGAAAAGGTTGAAATTGTCAAGGATTTTGTCTTGCTTGGATCCACAATCAGTGATCATGGAAACAGCAGTCAAGAGATCAGAAGATGTTATTGCATTATGTAAATCTGCTGTACAATAACTCTTTAGCATTTTGAAGAAAAAGGATGTTACTTTGAGGTCTAATGTTTACCTGACCCAAGCAATGGTAACCTCTATTGCAACATATTCTCATGGAAGTCTGACACTGAATACAGAAGACTATAGATGAATAGATGCATTTGAATTTTGGAGCTAGAGAAGAATATTGAAAAAATATGGACTGCTAAAAGGACTTTGAAGATGTAAGTCCAGAGTACTTCTTAGATCCAGGATGGGGACACTTCGTCTTTCATACTTTGGACATGTTGTCAGGAGCAACCAGTCCCCGGCGGACTTCCTGTTTGGTTAAGTGGAGGGGTGGCGATAAAGAGGAAGTCCCCCAAGTGATGGATTGACACAGTGGCCACATCAATGGACTCAAGCATTGAACGATTATGAGGCTGGCACAAGATAATGCAGTGTTTCATTCTGTTGTGCATAGGGTTTCTATATACGGGAGACAACTCAACTGCACCTTACAACTATTTTGGTTATTTTAATTTCATACCTCTTCCCAAGAAAGCATGTCGTGCTTTATGCACTGATTTGATGAAAATTGTTGCCCTAAGATTTCAAATTCACCTTTTGTAAGGATTGTACTAGCTTTACATATTATTTTTATTTTTTTTCTCCAAAGAATTTTTTAGCTAATCCAAACATCATTCCAGTCCATTGTTCAATCACATCAAACAGTATTGTACAGTTGCTCCCCAAATCAGTTTCAAAACATTTTCTGGCCCCTTGAATTCCTTGATATCAGCTTCTCCATACCATCCCCAACATCTCCCCTTTCCATATCCCGCCTAGAGCCCTTAGTCTAGATGTTATTTCTATAGATTCACCTATTCTTGGTTTCATGTACCAAAACACTTAGGACAACACAAAAACAAATTCAAGAAGGCTACCCACAATGACAAACCATAACAGAGAGAAACCCCAATATGGAAAAAAAAGAAAATATTAAAAACAGGTCAAGCCCAAAGTGAATAAGGAGGCACATCAAGTGACAAGTCTTTTAACTTTTGTAGTCAAATTTATAGCTTTGATCTATTTTACATTTTCGTTATATGCTAATTATGTATATAATGTTCGCCTCTCATTGCATACACTTTACTCATGTTGTCCCTATATCTCTTTCCAAGTAATTTTTAAAATTTAAGTGTGGGTCTTTTTTAAATCAGACAAACGGAAACATAAATTATTGAGGATTACTCTCTAAATGAGATACACACCAGAACAAAGGTCTTATGAGGTCAATCTTTTAATATAGTGAAGCATTTTTCCTAAATTTTAAGAAGAATGAAGGCTATCATGAATCATCCAAAGTCTATGGGACATGTGAGAGCTTGGTTGTGAATTTTGAGAATTTTGGAGTAGATTGACATATGCTTTTCAAAGTTCTGTGCCAAAACAGGTCAAGAGCCATTCTGCACATGGTCAGGGAAGGACTTGTTTTTGCTCTTTAACATTTTCCCTTTTTAATTATTTTTTTTCTCACCTAGTCTCTTATTAACCACTAATAGTGCTTTTTCTAGCTTGGGGGGTTTTTTATTAAAAAAATAACAAAGAGCATTTGGCAAAGTGTTTCTTACTCAGATTAAGTAGAAGAAGACTTGATTACTAAAACATTTTGGTAAGAGCAGGAAAGTGAGATTCCATGACTATGGAATAGTCAAGTAGAAAAGTATTAAGGCTTTTGTGATAAAATAATGTTTTTTTTTTTAATTTCCCTTAAATTTACTTTTTACAAGGATCACAGACTATTTTTCATAGTCCTCTCCTCATCTCTAGTTACCTCTTCTCAGTAGTAACTGTCTTTATTTCAATGGCAACACCCCCCCCCACCACTACCCCATGATCATATCGGTTGGCATTTTTCACATCCTGGCTAAACCAACACAAAGTTCACAGTTTTTTATTCTGCAAGTGGTGGGAATCATGTGATGTGCCATTCCTCTTAATGCCTTACATGTGGGAGAAAGTGGTTTCAGAGAAACTATTCCCCAAACAGCTTTGTTTTTGTTAAAGCTGATGTGAGCAGAGCGGGCCTGGTACTTTACCACTTTCAATGACCTGCTGGGAGACAGACGTCAAGGAGTACCATTGAAAACATTCACTGTATTCTATAAAAAGGCTAGCTTATGCTATAATTCAGAACAAAGCGTCCAAGCTGGAAGAACATTATTCTTCGGAATGATGAAAATGAGCTCTTTTGTATTATGTATAATAGAAAGAGAGAAAAAGTTTCAGCCTGAAGAATATATATTGCTACTTAAGGCAGGAACAACCCACTAGTAGTGTGGGATGATTATTTACCTAATTATTGTTCCTCAAACTAATTTTGTATGTGCGTGTATGGTGTATTATTGAAAGGAAATGAGAAGCTAGAAATGGGAAATATGTGGACGCAGTATGGTCATTATAGGCGCTTTATATATAGGAAATAGCTGGCACTTAAAATCTATTGTTTAGCCATAAGAGACAAGAGGTTGGTAATACAAAGCAAAACCAACAAGTAAAGAAGGATGAAAATATTCCAAGAGTTCTTTCAAGTTAGAAAAGAAAAGAAAAGCTGAAGTGTTTCTGCTTCCACTGTATTATTTATATTAAGTGGTTTTGTTGTGAAATCTGCAATCACGGTTTTTGTAAAACACCGTGGTAGAAATAGTGACCACAAAAGTGAATTTTATTCATCTTCCTCTTTACTTTTACTTACTGTCAGCAGTGATCAATGACTTAGTTATCTAGGATAGTTATAATAAAAGAATCCCATAAATAAGGAACTTTAAAGAATACAGTTGTGTTTTCTCATAGTTCTGCAGGCGAGAGTTCCAGGTTCAGGAACAGTGTCTCACTGTCTGTGGCCTCTTTGGGAAGATATTTGTTTCTTTTTGGCTTCTGTAACTTGGGGCTTTTCTCAGTGGTCCTTAGTTTATAGGTGGGTCCTTCCAGACTCTTATGCCAGTTTGTGATTCTTTCTTAGCTCTATTATTTTTATAAGACACAGCTCAGATGGAGATACCAAGAGGGTAAGGGGAAGGTAGGGGGAGAAATAGGGAACCAATCACAATGTCACACAAATAACCCCTTCCTAGGGGGATGGACAACAGAAAAGTGGGTGTAGGGAGACATCAAGGGTTCTGGGGGAGGGCGGGTGGTGGAGGGGCAGGGTGCGAGAGGGCGGAAATGAGGAGCTGATATTAAGGGCTCAAGTAGAAAGAAAATGTTTTGAAAATGATAATGGCAACATATGTGCAAATGTGCTTGACACAATGGATGGATGTATGGAGTGTGATAAGAGCCCTCAATAAAATGATTTTTAAAAACCCAAACCAAAACAAACGAAAAAGGCACAACTCAGAAGTTAATAATTTTAAGAGCCACCATAGCCTGGGATGACCTCACTAACATAAAAACATAAACATTTCCACACAGGATCATTCTTAAAAGTAAAGAGCTTAAGACTTCCACATGTGTTTTGGGGGCCACAGTTTAATCCGTAACAGTTAGCTAATGGGCTATTTGGAAGAAACCTAAGCAAAGTGTGGAGATTAACTCAATGTAGAATAGTCCATATATTCAGGGAATGACACTTTACTGAGTTGCTTTCAGCTCTGGGAGAAGGGGCTTGGAGATTATAGTTATTAAGTTTTTTATGGTTTGCAATATGATGTCCACTAATTTAATAGGGCATATGCCTTTGCTAACCTTATGGCCACAACAAATATTCATGACACTGTTTATTCCAAGATTGTGAAGAAATTATGACTTAAAAGGCACAATGACTGGGCCAATAACAGTAGAAGATATGCTTTGCATAGCATTTGGGACTCACAGAATTGAAAAACTACAGATTCTTTGAAATTGAAGCCACAGTTGCAGAAGAAAGATCCCAGATTTTGATGGCACATATCATATTTAATCTTTCAAACTCTTTAGGCCAGTGGTTGCCAACTTTCTTAATGCATGACCCTTTAATGCAGTTCCTCATGCTATGATGACCCCCAACCATAAAATTATTGTCATTGCAATGTCATACCTGTAATTTTGCTACTGTTATGAATCATAATGTAAATACTGATATGCACAATATATTTTCATTGTTACAAATTGAACATAATTAAAGCACAGTGATTAATCACAAAACAATATGTAATTATATAATATCTAATTACAATAAATGAAATTTTGTCTTGAAGCATGGTGTAGCATGGGTCTTAATATAACAACAGTAAACTACATTGCTACATTTTATAACAGTATGCATAAAAAGCCAACGACAGTGTGAACCTTGAGATATTTTCTTTCTCACCAGATCAGAAATTCTCAGGGCAGTCTTTGCAAGAGCACAACAAAGATCATCTTCCACCACAAGTCTACTTCTGTAGTTAGACTTGATAACCAAAAAGCTGGAAAACCCTGTTTCACAAAGATATGTTATTGTAAATGGAAGAAGAAGGCACAACACAATCTCAGACAGAACAGGATATGACAGCAAACACATGATCCAGAATTTTGTAACTGGCATTGTAGAGAAATCACTTCTTGCTGTATCTCTGTTAATAAGTTCAATGAACTCCTCTTGTGCTGTCTCAGGAACATCTTCAACTTTGACTGTGAATGGGCTTCTGGCAAGTGCAAATGGGTAGATTTGGAAAGTCTGATGAAATTTCATCTGCAAGAATGTGCAAGTGTTCTTTCACAGAAATTATCATCATAATTCTTTTGTCTGGTTCAATGTCATGTTCCTGAAAGAAAGCAGATAAGGTAGGCAACAAGTAAATTTTATTTTTATCCAATTTTTTTTGCCAGAGCTGAAGTTTCATTTGGAATAATCAGATCTTTTCAGACAAATGGAGGTAGGTTGCATTTGGTCCTTGCAGTGATAAATTTAACTCATTCAAGATCGCAAGGATGGCAACCAAGTAAGTTATTTTCTGCAGTTCGCTTTTATCGCCGAAAGGTGCTTCAAACTGCGGTCTTGCTTTCTGATTAAAAAACGTTTTGAGTTCATTGCGAAGCTCAAAAACACGTTTTAAAACTTTTCCTCTTGACAACCATCTCACTTCAGGGTGTAATCGCAGAGCATTATTCAGCGCATCCAACCTGTTGCACAGTTGCAAAAACAGTTGACTGTTTAAAGTGCTCGCCTTTACAAAATTGACAGAACTTCTGACGCTTTCTATTACTTCGTGTAACTCTTTTGGCAGCGTCTTTGTTGCTAATATTTACCAATGAATCATACAGTGAGTTCCGATGACTTTTGGTGACTCATTCAGTAACAAATTTTGAAATCCAGATCGACATCCTAGCATAGCTGGAGCACCATTTGTGCAAACATTGCAAACCTTTTCCCAAGAGATTATATGCTCTTTCAGAAAAGAACCAACTGTGTCAAATACACCATGTGCAATAGTTGTCGTTTCAAGAGGTTTTCAAAAAAGAAACTCATCTTTAAAGTCACCATAAATTTACCTCATGTAAACCACTAACTGTGAACAGTTTGCAACATCTGTAGATTCATCAAGCTGGATGCTAAATGTTGGAAGTGGAGCATATTTCATTTCCTGGATTAATTGATCAAGAATATCAGCAGACATGTCATCTATTCTTCTGCAGACAGTGGCATTAGATAAGGAAATTGCATTCAATTTTATAACAAATTCATCTCTGATCAGAACTCGAACAATGTCTTTGGCCACTAGCAACAGTAAATCCTCAGCAACGGTGTGAGATTTCATAGCTCCGGTGATTCTGAGTGTCACCAAATATGAAGCATCAATGGCTTATTACATTTTGTTTGTGGTACTTGCCACCAGCGTCAAGTCAGGCTTTCTTGAGTCCATCAGCGTTCCTTCTAAAATAGTGGGTATCCTTGCCGGCAAAGCTCAGATGCTTGCTATCAAAATGGCATTTTGGTTTGTTCAGCTCCATAGATTCAGCTGATAGAACTTCACAACAAATAACACATTGCAGTTTCTGAATTTCTGCTGTAATTATTGAGGTAAAACCATACTGTAAAAAAATCCTCCCTATATTTTATTTTCTTAACGTTCTTCTCTACATGACCCATTGTCATGGGGTGGTTAGCTTATGAAAATAACATATAACAATAGCTTTAATACTACAAAAGATTATACATGGAATAGTTCAGTCAATACAGTTCATTAAAGTTTCCTATGATTTACCATTCTGTATTGTTGTTCTTTTACATACCTGTTACTATAACAAGGGGGCAATATTCACATCAACTACAGCTGAATATAAAAAGACCGATCAGCATCCAGATTGTTTCCATGTTACAGATATTTTTTCTTGCAGTAGTTGATGATTTTACATTTACCCAGTAATTATAATTCATCAAGTGTAGTTTTACCTCCAATACTGCTGCTTTCAACATACTAGCTGCTTTCAACAGAATAGCTGCTTTCAACACAGTAGCTGCTCTCTACACATGTGTGACTTGTCCGTATAAGTGCATTATAGTGCCAACTCTGTCACATACACCTGTATTTGTACAGGGTGTATGTGATGGGGTTGGCGCAATGATGTCATCACACCAGGTACTCGTATGTGGACGTATCTGCATGTGGGCGCACCCCCCTGGAGACAGAGAGGAGCGCTGTCTTGGTTCCTAAGACCATTAGAAATATGTGTTCTCTGAAGGTCTTTGGCAATCCCTGTGAAAGGGTCATTCAACCCCCAAAGGGGTCGCAAACCACAGTTTGAGAACCACAGCTTTAAGTCATAAGTTTTAGGGAGTATTGTAAGGTGTCTTTTCCAGGAGGCTATAGGAAACTGATTAATCTAAAATTTAAAAATATATACCTTTCTAAAGATAGGGCGTACCTAGAATTATGATGCAATTATATTGCTCCTTAAATTGCTACCCAAATGGCAAGTTGCTGGTTTTATATAGAAACTCCTATTTCTGGTAAATACACTGCCTTTTGTAAAACTGCTAAGACCTTCAACAGTTACTGTGTCTCTGAGACTCTATCTTATTACTAGTAAAGTGAGGCTAATAACAACACAAATCACATTTGATTTTGCTAAAAGCAAAATAGAATAAATAATCTGTAGTTCTTAGTACAGGAAAGTACGTGGGACTGCAAGTTTTAATGATAATAATGTTTTAAAACGATGAAAGATAAACATAGTGTGGCAGTTAGATTTCAGATCAACTTGCGCTTGTGTAGTGGTGCAGTCCAACTTGTCAAAGAGCCTGATGATGCCTCCTGGGGGGTGTGCCCTTTTTGTAAGAGAGACTCTGGGGACTCTTCCTCTCTCCCTCTGACAAGTTGCCTTCCTGCTTGCTGGGACTCTGTGCCTGCCTCCAGGAACAGCCCATGTTTTCTAGGATCCCGAGGGCTGTTGGTGCCGTGCTATGTTTCATGTACCTTAAATCCATACTAGTCTGCACTCATGGGCCTGTGATCTTCCTGCATCTCATTGCACTTTTCCACATCATGAACCTGCAGCTACTTGAGTCTGAAGTGGGTTCCAACTAACATTGGGCACAATGGATATAAAATATCCATGTAAAATTCTACAAGAAAAGAGGACAGTTATAAAATTTTACATAATGCAATAAAGAAATTAAGTGGGCTTCATATTACAAAGGTTATTTTTTCCCCAAAATCACATACAGATTTATTGCAATTCTAATCTAAATCCTAGAGAGACTTTTGAAAATTTAAATGACTCTAAAAAATGAAGGGTATATTTATTTGCACTTTAATTCTTATTATCATTTGAATTTGGGGATTTTGAAGAAAAAAAAAAAAGATTTTTCCAATCTACTCATCCTGAGCTAGTTAAGACATTTTAGTTAATTCTTATTAGAAATAGCAGGCAACACAATGAGTTAAACGCCAGCTGCTACCCAAAATTTGGCAGTACAAGCCAAACAATCGTTTGTGAAAAGATAAGCCAAGCACCTTCTATTGACTCAAACCATCTCAGAAACCCTGAAAATCAATTCCTGCTGTATCTTATGAGGTCATGATGAGTCCAAATGGGTTCAAGAACCAGTTGGGTTTTTCGGTTCTTTCTTAAACTCATGGTGTAGATATTTTTTAAAAATATAAGAAAGCCAATTTTAGATAAAGCAAAGAAGACAATCATTGAAATTTATTTCAGCAGTGGTCCATAATTTTAAGACCTTCGAAGTGATTTACTGATACTAAACTTGAGGTAATAGATGTTTGTGGTAATTAGAAGGTTACTCTTTTGTGGTGAGGACTGGGGAGGAGATAGCTCTGTAATCAAGTTTTCTAAATAGTGTGTTCATTTTTTCCTTTATTGTGCTCATTTTTCCAATTTTTAAAAGGGTTATTGTAAGAGATATACAGGAGCAATATTTGAAGCCCTCATTAATGATACATTTATTTAAAATATCCAAAACTTTCCTGGTTTGACTAAACATTTAATTACAGTTTGGGTTTTCTTTTTCCTTTGGAGGTAGATTAATATTAAATAAGTACTGGTATTAATAAAGAAATAGGATTCTTGTCACTCAGTGAGGATCCCTGGCAGTATGGGTTACACACTGGATGGTAATCCACCTGGTCAGCAGTTCCAAACCGCCAGCAGCATCAAAGGAGAAAGACTGGTCTTTCAACTCCTGCCAATAGTTATAGTCTCAGAACTCATAGCAGGTTGCTAAGAGTAAGCATTGATTCGATGGAAGTTAGCCATGTACTGGAAAACTGTTTTTTGTTGTTGTCATTGTTTTTAACTTGTTTGAAAATCTAAATCATTCTTTGACTAGTCTGGTTTCCAGGTGGAAGGTAGATTGGCTTGACCAAACTACATAGTATCGAAAAATGGATAATGCTTCAGCATTTCTCAGGCAATTCCTGCTGTGGTAGTTACATAATCTGTTGTCAGTTTGAGAGGATCAAGAGTGAAGGGGTGGAGTTTTGCCTATCAATCAGGGCTCCTTGGTAACC
>NW_022103907.1:15881487-15885623 GCF_000313985.2 Echinops telfairi | reverse complement strand
TAACAGGTTATTTATGAAACTTTTAAGGATATTATTAAAAATATTTCATTTTGGTCTAACATTCCTTTTGACTTTTTACCTAATCTTGTTTGACTTTGCATTGGTTTGTGTTTTTCCAAGCAAATCTTTCATATAAACATATGTGTTGCTGTTGCTGGTGTCATGTAGTCAATCAGACCCACGGCAACCTTATGCACAACAGAACTAAACATTACCTGTTCCTGCACCATCCTCACAATTGTTCCTGAACCTGAGCCAAGAGTTATAATCTCAGTGTCACTCCATCTCCTGAGGGCCTTCTCTCCTTCACTGCCCCTCTGCTTTGCCAACATTATGCCCTTCTCTAGTGTCTAGTCTGTCCTGAAAACAAATCCAAGTATGTAAGATGAAGTCTCACCATCCTTACCTCTAAGGAGCACTCTGGCCTTACGTATTTTTTCCAAGACAGATTGATTTGTCCTCTTACCAGTCCGTCATACTTTCAGTATTTTTTTCTAGCACCAAAATTCAAATGCATCAATTCTTCAATGTTCTTTATTGAATGTCCAAGTTTCACATGAATATGAAGCAATTTAAAATACCATGGCTTTGGTCAGCGGCACCTCAAAGTATCATGCTTGTTTGCAATCCTCTAACCAGGTCATGTGCAGTGGACTTACCTAATGTAGTACATCATTTGATGTGTTGACTGCTTCTTCCATGAGCATTGATGATGCATCCAAGTAGGAAAAAATCCTTGACAACGTCAACCTTTACTCCATTTATCATGATGTTACCTGTGGGTGCAGTTGTCAGGATGTGGGTCTTTTTATATTGAGTTTTAATCCATACTAAGGGCTGTGACCTTTGATCGTCTTCAGCAAGTGCCTCAAATCCTCCTTGCTTTCAGCAAGCAAGGTTGTGTCATCTGCATATCTTAGGTAGTTAAATAAGCCTTCCTCCAGTCCTTTTGCCACAATCTTCTTCATGTCATCCAGTTTCTGTGATGATTTGCTCAGCATACCGAGTGAATACGTGTGGGGAGAGGATACCACCCTATCACACACCTTTCCTGATTTTAAACCAGGCAACAGCCTTATGTAAAGTGATAGTAAAGGTATAGAGAATATATATAGTAATCGTTATATGTATGAATTACTATTGATTAACCATAGCCAAGTTTTTCATCTAATGGACTGTATTGGACTTACAAATGGCTAATATCCTGAGTGGGGGGAGCCCATGAATCTTAACTGATCAAAACTTTGTCAGAATAAACATGATACAATCAATAGATTAATTTGGAACAATTGTGAGGATGGCACAGGACCTGGTAGTATTTCGTTCTGCAGCGCCTAGGGCCACTGTAGGTTGAAACCCACTGGATGACCCCTACCAATAACAATGCATTCTATATGTGGGACCATTGTGGACATTTTAAGAGTATCCTGTATATATAAGTATCTGCTTTTCTCTTTCCTCCCAAATTGTTTAATTATCACTTTAAAATATCATCATTCTCAAATTGAAAACGTCCATTAGCATATTTAACAATTCCATAAAAATTTAAACTGGAGAAGCTAGTGAGAACTACACTCTGGCTTAAGAGAGAAACTAACAGTGAAATTTCGACTGAGTTCCAGCAAGACAGTGTCTTTGTCTTAAGAGATGCACTTGTCAGCATCCCTCTTCATGTCCTTGTGCAAGCACAGCCTAAGGTTTTACACACTGTGACTGCTACTGGCATTATTTAGAGACAAATGTCTCGTGATACTTACTGTTTTTAGTCTTATATGTTATTTTCAAATACTTGGTCTGATAACTCCTGGAGAAATGTAGCTATGGATAATTATTTCCTGTGTCCATTGGAAAACCTGTTTTTTTGCCACATAGTTTAGGAAATATACCTTGCTTATTTTTTGACTGACTTTTGGGAGCAGTTTGGAGGTAGCAAACCTCCCTGTTCCCTTCTGTCTTGAGCGTGCACAACAAACTTAGAGTTTATCAAATGAACCTGGTCTCTGTCTTTGGCTAAAACCATGACAGGCAATTAAGGAATCTTGTTCACAAAACCTTAATACAGTTTTGGTGCATAGAAAGCTAATCATAAATGTAAGTGGTTATTAGGATTACCTTTTATTGTTGTTGTGTGACTTCAAGTCATTAGTAAGAATATTAAATTACAGGCAAGGGTACTATGATGTAAATTCACAAGAAATTACAACTAAGAAGAGGAAGGGTTGACTGTGACCAGTAAAACAATAAAAAAGAAAATGAAAAAAAAATACAGTTGAATTTTAAAATCCAAAGAAGTTTTTGTAGCTCCTTTAAAGTGAATACAAGCATTGACTCAGAGAACAGGGTTTATATAACAGAACAAGGTTTAATAAAATGCTGAATTGTACATCTAGAAAAATTAGTTGGTTTTATTAAATCAACTGTTAGGTCTGTTAAGGGGAAGGAGCCCTGGAGATGAACTATTACACACTTGCTTTTACACACTTGCTGCTGCTGACACTTGCTGCTGCAGTTTGAAACCACCAGCAGGTCTGTGGGAGAAAGACGGGCTTTCCACTTGCAGAAGTCTACAGGGGCAACTTTACCCTGTCCTGTAGCATCACTATGAGTAAGCATGGACTCGATGGCAGGGAGTTTGACTTTGGAGTTTGGTAAGAGGCAAAGAACCTAGGTACCATAATATCATGAAGCACTGCATTACAATATGTTGAGAAGCCATATTCAAACCACGAAGGAGAAGTTGTAGTTGAACTATCAAAAAGCTTTGGTTTAACCTATTTTGAAGCTTTCAGTAATATTGTGGCCATCTTACTGCTTCATTGGCATTTTACTTGTAAAAGCCTACCCGTGTTCAATTTTCTTGGCAATAAATACAATTTGCAAAATGTTGTCCAATAAAATATGAGTTTTCATTAAAAATATCATCAATTGATGATCAATCTTCGCGTGAACAGAGTTTTTCTGATATCTATCGTGCATCAAATGACAGGTGTGACACATATGTAAAGATGGTCTTTATCAAGGTGATTGTCTAATCTGTACACGAAGAAGTCACTTTCTGATTCCAGAGCGCAGTCTTGCTATCAGGGTTCTTCCGTGTCTCCCTACTATTGCACAGTTAGGGTGTAAGGCGATTTTTTAAAAAAACATATGTAGGGACATGAATTAGTGTTCCAAAATGGCGTAAGCAGCTAAGCGGTCCCTCCTCGGTGTCCTTGGGCACAGCTGAATTATCGGCCTCCTCCACAGATAGTCAAGGAGCACGTGCCATCTTGGCAGCTTGGTGAATGTTTCATGCCCCTTTCCGCTATTTGAATTGCATGGATGTTAGCAGTTTTGATAGCCCAACTCATAGCTGCCTATAAAAGGAATCCCCCCAAAGACAAACCTTTCCTGGCCAGCCTGTCTTCCAGCTCGAAGCAACAGGGCTGTTAGTCCTGTCTTGAAAGGCCCCAAATAGAGTAAACTAATGTCTCTCAAACTGGTTCCTGGTGAAAGTCTCTCTTTTGGCCTTGAGTCCATACAGCATATTTATAATGAAACATGGATTGCTTTTTCCAAGTTTGTCTTTTCAATTTCAATTGTATTTAGCTGGCATATTTCCTGTCCAGAATGTGTCAGGTTGACTTCTATTATTTTCCTTCCTGGAGGAAAAAAAATGGATTATCCTAAAACTGAAAAATTTCTGGTTAAAAAAATGAATGAATATTCAAATTTTTATATGGTTTAAATTTAGATCATGGAAAGAGCTATAACTTGAAATGGTTTACCCCCAAACTGTAGGAAAAACTAAAACTATATTTTTCTCTTTTTAACTTAGTGAGAAACTCACTAAGTTTGCTTATTTTATTTTTGTCAATATCAAACACTTCCAATGAATAATTGCATTTCAATAGTGTGTATATTTCATTATTTGATTAAAACATTCTAATTAAAGTTAAATTTTGAAAGTTTGAAGAAGAGAAGCAACTTCCAGTTTCTGAGTTGTAAAGACTGAGTGGTAAAATGAATAACATTCATATATTTTTTCCTTCACCAAAAAATTATTTTGAGATAACCTTAAGACAAGGTCCATTGGATTATTCAACCCACCAATTCTAAAGTATCTAGTTGTTGGGGAAGGCCAGCCCCCCACAACT
>NW_022103907.1:15876081-15880237 GCF_000313985.2 Echinops telfairi | reverse complement strand
GAGCATCAAAATCATGATGGTAAACAACACAGTTAGACTGAAACTTAAGCTATGTGAAATACTTTTAACCCAAGCACGTGGGATCCAGCCTCTTTCTATCCATCCACCATTTGTTTAATTACCTCAGCTCATGGAATGCCTTAAATCCACCCTTGAATGTATAGAAAATATACTTTTTAGCTGAATAACATCTAAAGAACTGTTTCCCTTAAGCCCTTACAAATGTTTTCTAATCAAATCCCAATCATGCAATGTCTTATTATATGGGTAAGGAGTTATAAAAAATCAGTTACATTCCACTCACATTATAGCATTAATTGACACGTCCAAAATCTTGATCTTTCAGCAAAAGAACAGTCTGTTGTAATAGTCCAGTCACTATTGTATAAAATGTTCAGTCCTGATAGAGTCCCATAGTATCTCTTAGACAGCATCAGCAATGGAAGAAATATCTCAGCAGGCAATGATTGCCATTCTCAGGAATCTTCTAGGTCTTCTTGATGTTTTGGATAACTTCAGTAACAGGAAAGGGTCAGGAAATGCATCAGCTACTATCCTATCTTCTGGGTTTCAGTGGCTGAAGAGAAATCCACCCATTTCCTTTGCCTGTGAAAACATAAACAGCCCCTGTCTTCGGGGTGTCAACAACCTGGAAATCATGGTTAGGATTGGGTGGTTTCTCCATCTCTTCCATATTCTTTATCCTTCTCCAAAAGTGGTTGTTTCATTCTATGGGGAGTCCATCAGCTTTATTCTGCAAAAACTTAAATATATTACCCTTTCTCCAGGTGACAAATGGACCAGGATCCCAAATGCGATTTCCATCTTCTTGGGACTCCTTGGGATCAGCCTTCTCTGCGAAGTGAAAATGTGTTTATCTGCCCTAATTTTGTTACAAGCTTATAGCAAGGAGAGAATATTTTTAGTTAAAATGACCAAATGAAATTTGTCACATATAAGATTACTCTCCCTCCCCCTTTCTGTTTTAACAATGGAGACTTTAAAGCACTGCTAGCAATCTCAGTTAACTTGCTAACTTTTGAACCAGTATAACTACTTAGATAGACTTCATTATTACTTAAATTTTGGCTACCTACTCTCAGAGAATCTAGAGAGCTAACAAATTGTGACAACATCTTACCATACACAGGGTGATTTGGAAGACTGAAAAAATTCTTAATAAATTTGTTCAGCTGTTCTTGAACTAATTTACCAAACAGATATTTTTTCTATAAGTTTGCCAATAAGGTTATAGGTTCAATTAAGCCATATGCCCTTTAGGCTTTTTACATTGTAGGATTTTACAATCTTTCAATATTCTGATCTGATTAACTTATCTTATTCCCTCCATGATGGATTTAGGGGAAGTTAATGGGTGGGTCTTAGGCCCTCCTGAATGCCCTAAGGAAATGACCCCATATCCAAAATTAAAAAAAAATTTTTCCTTCAATTTCTGAGTCCACATGGGGGTGCTATTGTTTCCCCACAACAGCACTCCAGAAGACCCCTTGATTTATAGGGTGGTCAGACTTCTCAAGTACTCTTTCCTGATAGGTATAAACTTTTACTCTAGAAATGCAGGAAGCAACAATTGCCTAAGTGATCTTCCTAAGATCTTCCTAAGTGATATACCCATGGTATATCAGATTTCATCACTGCCTTAATTTCTTCTTTATAATCTTCTTCAATAACTCCAGTGACACCTTGAGAATTTAGGTTGGACTCTCCTAATAAGTGTCCCATAGTTATTTTAGGTAGTGGACCCTAATTGCCGCTCTTAATAATTTCTGATTTAATTACAATTTCTGGCTTTTCTTCACACCTCTGAATAACTCAGTAACAATTTGAATTTCTTGAGTACTTAGGTTGAATCTTCTTGATTAAAAACTGTATTACTCTTTCAATAAGAGACTCCTGCTTTTTAGAATCAGCAAACTGTTGTGAAATTTTATTTGGTTAGTCAAACTTACTGCAGCCAGAACAGAAGCTGGGCTTTTGCAAGTTTGGTTAGGTCTGTTCTCCTGCTGTGAGGTTGGGTGATACCTGCAGTTTCTGTCTAAGATCTTCTTTGCTCCAGCAGGCAGACACCTTTCCTTCCAGAGTCTGCTGGGCGGGGTCTGTATCAAACTCTTTCCTCTATTTTCTTGCTCTTTCCTCTATTTTCTTGCTGGGAAGATTTTGCTAATGGCAATCCTTTACTGTTGAATCTTGAGTGACATTGGCTCTCCCTATGAGTTCCCTTCCTACAGTGGGGGCAAAGTCCAGGTTCTCTTAAACCCGAACTTGGTGGTCCTGGCCCATGCTCTGGCACAGGGCTCAGCGCAGGCTGATTGGTCTGTGCTGTCTACACTCTCTTTGAAGATGACTTGCCTTTCTGCAACCAAAGCATTTTCTTTTAGGTCTGGTATAATTTTCCAAGGCAGCTGCCATGAGTTTGGCCTTGTATTCATCTGTCTCTACATTCCTGGATATTCTGAGATAATCTAACAGCGTGCCTTGTTCCCACAGTGTTTATTAGAGAAATTATGAGATAGCTAATGCAGTAAGTCTTTTATTGCCTGAACATTTTTTATACATTTGGAAATAGAATTTTCCAATCAGGACACAAAGTCAACATAGGATTCATCATTCTGCTGTCTTATAGCTATGTAACTTGGCCTACTCTCTCTCCTGATGGAATTATCTTTTCCCAGGTTCTTAGGCAAACCTCATATATCTGTGCTATTATCTGTTCAGTAAACTGCAATTGTGACTCAACTGTGATATCATTCTCATTCCCTAACAATTGATGAATTCCTATATCTATTCCATCCTCTGCATTCTTCTGAGCTTGTGAATGGGCTGTAAAATCCCACCACATATGATATTGTAAAAATTCTGAAAAGTAAAGATATACTTTCATCAAGCCTCTCCAGTCATTAGGAATCCAGCATTGCAATTTTGCTATAGATCATATCATGCTAATGAGTCTAATTACATAATCAATGACTGCCCTGCTTGAGATCTTTTAGCAACTCAAAGGGAAAGGCACTGTGAATTCCTTGTGGGAGTTCCTTGTGTTTCCTATAAGGCTATCTGTTAATAACTAATAGGATAAGATATTCTGAATTCGAGATCTTCTTTTTCTGCAATCCCCCTTTCTACCCTTGAAAGTAAAGGTGCTTTCCTATATTTTGCTTCTATTTTCTGCACTGGTCTTCTCTTGAAGCTCCACTTCCCGAACCTCATCTTCTGTGTTAGTTCTCTTAGCTTTCATTTCTATGGAGCTAATGTCTCTACCTCCAGCACTGGCTTGCTTGCTTATTTTACAATCTCGGGTCTTTACATGAAATTCCAGCTGGGGAGCAGATGCTTTTACTATCATTTCCCCTCTGATTCAAGCTTTGTTTTCTAAACTCTGTCTAAAATCTTCTCATCTGCCTGATACTCATTATGCCTGCTTCTCACCTGATTTAAGTCTGAATAGCTTAGATGCTTCTCACTACTTTGCTGGTCTTGTTTCTTTGCTTTTTCTACCTTTGAAAGCAAGGGAGCTTCCTGACATTGTTTAATAGCCTAATTTTGGATTTTGGAAGTCCCCACCTCTAGTGCTTTATCACCTTTAAACCTTGGGAGGCTGCAGTCCCCCGAGGGCATATAGGCTTTGGCCATGAGGTTTCCTTTAGAACCATAGACTTTAGATATCAAATCAATCCCTACTTCTTCAGTTTTTTTTCTAAAGTTTCATCAGCTAACTCATGCTCCTTCACAGATACATTAGCTTGCTTTTCTAGATTTGAATAGACACAAGACTTCTCACTAGACTGATAATCCTTCTTTCCCTTCTTCCTGCAACTGTTTTAAAACCATCATAACTTGAATCCACAGAGACCATTTCTCTAGAGGGATATTCTCCCCATCTCTGTATGCTTTCTTTAAGTTTACAATGACTTCCTTCCAGGTCTCTAAATTGAAAGTTCCTTCCTCTGAGAAACATGGATTATACCTTTTTACTACTTTTTGAAAATAATGCATATTGTTCTTTGTTATTTTTACACCTTCTTTTCAGTAAGTGGGTGAGCATAATACCATAAGTTTTAAGTTTACTTTTACCTTGCCCCATTGTTCTCTTTAAAATACTCATTCACTGTTTAGACTACTTATCTGTTAATCTCCA
>NW_022103907.1:15869885-15875772 GCF_000313985.2 Echinops telfairi | reverse complement strand
TGCTCACCTCAGCTCCTCTTGGTGGTACAGGGCAGGAGAGCAAGCAGGAGAGAGAGTGATGTATTACTTATATATATCTTTTGGGGACAAGCAAGCCCCCTAATTATAGGTAAAGGCATACATCACAGGAAGGGGTTTTGCTATAGGTACTACAGTAAAGGGACAGGGATGATCTAGGGGTAAACATGCAATAGGAAGGGGTGGTATTGAGGGTATACATGTGGCACGATGAGTGGACCCTAGATTCATGATGGTGCCTAACCTTGCTTAGCCTAGAGCTGGAGTCTTTATTTAGCCTAAGTTTTCAGGGGATGCAATCCACTGTCCCTAACCACAGGGAATGAGCCCTATCTATTGTGGGAGGTGCAATAGTGTCTGCTTGCTCTGGATGGCTGGAGTCTTCTGGGACATAACTTGATAATCATTTACCATTGGTTGCAAGCAGTGTCCTAAGTCTACCATACATTTGGGGGAGACAACTTGGGAGAAATCTTTCTGTTTCCCACATCTAGTCCTCTCATCAAGGAAACTTGAAATGTTGAACTAGACTCCCTGCTTAGTCACATTCTGAGCTTTTTTCCTCATGGCCACCCTGGGAACAAAGGTCTCTGCTTTCTCAGGGATCTCTGGTGGTGCGTTGGTTCAAGCACTGGGTTGCTCATCACTGTGTCAGCAGTTCCATCTCACCAGCTGGTCAGAGGGAGAAACATGAGGTTCGCCATTTCCATAGAGGTGCAGTGTCTTCTTCTGCAGTTATAGCCTCGTAAGCCCGATGGAGCAACTTTCCCTTGTCCTAAAGTGTCCCTGTGAGTCAGAATCGACTCAATGGTGGTAGAGTTCAGATGCTGGAGACAATTGTTCTCCTCTATTTTGTCAGTGAGGGGCCTGGAAAAGCACTGTTTCTTCCTTGACGTAACTGTAGCCACACTACAGAATTTTCATAGGCAGAGGACAGCATTGTAAATCAATAATCAACAATTCATACCCTTGAAAGTTTGCCATGGTTTGCTCCTTCTGTTTTTTTAAGAAGAAAAGCTGAGAGGAAGATGACTGCTATTGATAGAGTTGAGGTTCCATAGGATTCTAGAGCAAAACAGAATGCAGAAATCATTAAGCCAGCATCCCTACCCCCTCATACCGAGATGGGGAATTATGGTGTTAAAAAAAAAAAAAAAAAAAAGGTTGTTGTCTTCAATTGGCACACCCCGTGTTGGCACCTTGACATCAAATATATGTTTTGTGATCCTGACTCTTGCACTATTGAGTATTACAACATTCTGGAGACAATATCTAGAATTCTCTGGTTGAATTAGGGACACATTGAGTTTCTAATTCAGGTGATGCATTTGTTACCAGGAGAAAGCTCAGGGTTTTAAGGTTCTCCACTACTCGTGATTGTCCTGCTGACAAAAATGATTTCAGACAAGTGACAAAATTTAGACCAGTGTCAGAGAAAAGGGTTTCGATATAAAAAGTAAGTTTACTGAAGTGGATACTTTGGGAAAGAAGTGCAAAGGTCTTAACTAGTCTAAAAGAACTGGTAAAACCTAAAGTCAGACCTTATATTCACTAGTGGCAGATCTTCCAGTGGATCTTCTGCTACTGGCTGTTCCTCTGTAGTGTACTCTTTCCAAGTATGTGCCCCCCAACACCCCAGCATCCTAAACTTCAGCCTGTGCTCTCCTCTCAAACCCCAAACTCAAGAGCCCATTAAGTCATTGTCAGGGTAGGAGAAGCATCCTTTCTTTCTTCCCATAGACATTTCATTGTGTCCCAAATCTCCAGGTCTCTTTGATTGATAAGGAAATATGTTTTATTCTGCCCTTCACCTTGCTTTGTGCAGTAGAGGTATGTGCAGAAACCTGTCTCTACCTCTCTTTTGTGTTGAAGATTCCTGCTAGATTCTGCCCCTCATTGCCTCTACTCTTCTTGCCAGCCTCTGGCTAGCTAACCCATCTAATCATGAACACTGTAACTAGGCTGGGTTCCTTGGAGTTTGATAGCTGGTGACTTATCATTAATATTAGAGATCGCCTGAAGAACTGTGATAGAGTTAGAATACAGTGAGTGATGGGGAACATGCAAATTCCCTAAGCTGTTGTCCAAAAATATGGTATAAATAGCAGCTATTGTGCTGGTCCCTATTTCTTGAGGAGTCACTTAGGGATACAACCCTGGGGTGCCTCTGACTGTGATTAGTGGAATTTCTACAACTTCTGCATAGGAGGGGCTTCAGAGTCACAACCTGTTTGGGGGTGTTTAAGGAACTTTTTTAGCTGTGTATTGATTGGAGATGAGATAGTATTTATGTAGCTGATGGAAGCTATGAAGACACTCAAGTCCCTTCCATTTCTTATTGGCTCTGACTATATTAAATATTCTGGATTAAAACTAACTGAATATTTAGCCCAAGAGTCTTCCTGGATTCTAGTCTAATTTTGACATAAGTTGAAGTATTTCTTCACAAACCATTCCTCAAACATAAAGTGAAATTGACTCCTGCTACACAATTAGCATGCTACAACATTTATGTAGCATGAAAGCATTATGCAAAAAAAAAAAAAAAAAGCATTATGCTGAGTGGCTTACATTGGATGTTCCTATTTATATGATGCATCTAGAATAGACCAGTGTATAAAAGCTGTGGTGGGTTAGATGCTTTTATGTCAACTAAACACTCCTGGCTAGGGGTGGAGTCAAACTGTCAATCAGTCCCAGCCTGATGCTGTGGCCTTGGAGGTGTGGTCTTCCCCCCAACCCCAGCCCCATCCCGCCAGCCCCCTTCACTTTCCTGCTTTCTGGCCACCCTGAGAGCTGTGAGCCCTGCCATGCTCCCACTGGCCTCGGGTTTATGTGATTGCACACACTGGCCTGTGGTCGTCCTGTATTATGCATCATGGTATGTGGATGTGTGATTCTGAAGAGGGGCGTGTGGACTAGTACCGTGATTATGAACTTGAGTTTTATTGCCCTGAGATGCTTTCTTGGGATGTATAATTCTTGATATAAAGCTCTCTTTTTTGTTGTTCATATGAGTATCACTGCATTTGTTTTTCTACTCAACCCACCCTAACCCAGAGGCTAAAGTTCAATGGTAGTTACCTAGGGCAAGAGGGAGGAAGGTAAAGAAGGATTCTGTATTGAGAGCAAGCTGAGATTCTATGGAGGGTAATGAAGAAAATGGATAAGGAGGATGGTTCAACAGCATGATGAACGTAAGTTAATGTCACTGAATTACACATGTGCAGAGCTTTGAAATAGCAAATATACTGTTGCATCCATATTTACTGCAATAAAAACATAGTTTGTGAGCACTAGTTATCCACAGTAAAATCATACAGTATCTTAAATTAATGAATGCAAACCATGATTGAATCTGCTTTATTTGTATTTAAAATAATTCATTTTAATTTAGTTTGTTAGCAAGTGTTTGATTCTCATTTATGTCTCATAAATGACTCTCATTTATGACTCTCATTTATGTTAAGAAGCAATTTTCTGAATGTTATTCTATCAATATAAAATGCTTTTTACAAGATAGTTGGGGTTAAAACTTATTCTTAACAGGAAGTCTTAAGAGAGCAGTAAAAAGGGATCATATGGTACACAATTGATTAGTATTTTTTTTTTAAGTATTGGATCAAAGCTTCAAATGAATAATTTTCCCTTTTTGTAGGGGCGGTCCAGATACATGTCTAGCCACATGACATCTGACCTTTTCCAATTAATGAGGAGAGACGTGATTCCAAAGCAAAGGATGGAGGAAGCAGGGTTTGCTCTGTAGCATTCCTGGGCTTAGAGCCAAGTCTACAAAGCTACAACAGAGAGATTTTAGTCAAAATTCACGCTTTGGTTTATTGTTATATTAAGGTAAATAGCAACTCACCCCTACCTTGCCCTATGTAGTAGCTTTTTTGATAGGTAAAGTGTGGCCAACAGAGGTGACTTTGCAACTTAAATATATCTTTCCGCTCAAACATTTGCAATTCTATTTGTAAAACAATGGGGCTTTTCCTTCTTGGTTTATCTTTAAAATGAGTGCCCTGTCCTTCTAAGTGCTCAGTGATAAATGAGGCTGGCTTGCAGATGTGCATTCTCTGCTAAGTTAAACATGTCTTGTCAAAAATTTCTATGCAGTATCTGACACTGCTATTTAAGGAAACTTATTTTTAGAGACGTAACAGGGATTTCTTTGAGGGACCTTCCCTATCACTGACACTAAAGTTACAATAACTTTGAAAGTAAGGAATGTTCAGAAAATAGAACAGAAATCAAGTAAGAAAATAAAACCATTCAGGGAAGTCATTGGCACCATCAACTCCTTTATTATCTTATTAGTAATCAAATAACAAAAATTAAAACTTCTTTTTCCTTCTACATTGACAAAGTCATAACTGGAAATGCTCCCCACTGTCATTAAGGGGATTAGATACTCTCAGAACTGTCTTAAGAGTGATTTGACAGTATTTGTCAAAAGAAGAATATTGTAAGATATTGACTTGACTAACCTGTTGGAAAAAATCCTTATTTGTACCCATTTCAGATAATCATTAATAATGTCATAATCATTAAACAATAACATTAATATCACATGTTAAAAAGTTATCTCTGAAGAATTAAAAGCAAAACAAAACAACTGTAGCTCTTTATCAATAAGATGCTGCTGGAAATTCAAACATGCTTTTGAAAACGACATGGAATAAGTGATATAATTGCTGATATCAGCTGGATCTTGATCAAAAGGAGAGAATAGCAGGAAAATATCTACTGATACATTATCAGCCACACGAAAGCATCCAACTAATGTGTGCCAGAACAAATTATAAATAGCAATAGAAAAAAGTGTGAATTATAAAATAATAGTTCTCATGCAGAAACTGTACATGGATCCATAGACAGTCATTGAACAGAACAAGGGATTACTGTCCAGTTCAACAGTGATCAAGGTATGTAGCAGAGTTATATTCTTTCACCACACTCAATTTATGTGCTGAGAAATAATAAAAGAACCTGCATTCTATGAAGAAGAACACTCATATGATGCCAGGATTAAGGATTCATTAACAACCTGTCATACGCAGCTGAGACAACATGACTCTTCTCATAAGAAGGAGGACTTGAAGCACTTACTGATGAAGGTTATAAAGACTTCAGTGCGGATTACACTTGGATGTGAGAATAAAACTGCTTACAACTAGATCAATAGATAACATCATGATAAGTAGAGAAGAAATTGATGTTTTCAATGTTAATTCTACTTGCATCAACGATAAATCTCCATGGAAGCAGCCATCAATTAACTAAATGTTATATTGTATTGGGAAAATCTGCTTCAAAAAATCTCTTTAAAGTTCTCAGAAGCTAAGGTGTCACTTTGTTGACTAAGTTCTAAGAGCTGAAAGTGTCCCTGTAGGGACTAACGTGCACCTGATCCAAATCACGACCTTTTGGACCACCTCAAATGCATGTGAGAGCTGGGTTATGAAAACAAAAGCAAAAGGAGCATGAATGCTTTTGGTGTGACAAGTTGAACAATCCATGGAAAGCTAGAAGAGCAAACAAACCCGTCTCAGAAGAAATGCAACCAGATAATCCCTAGAACCAAGGCTGTTGAAAATGTGTCTTGCTTACTTTCAACATATCCAAAGGAAAGACTAATTGCTAGACAAAGACATCATGGGGACAGGATTTCACACTCCAAAAAGAGCCACCCTATCTTAGCAGGCACTCCCCATGTATCTTTCTACCCAATGGACTGATACCTTTTCCTCCCCAGAGATCCAGGAAACCACAGCAGAACCAG
This sequence comes from Echinops telfairi, assembly GCF_000313985.2. Lineage (NCBI taxonomy): Eukaryota > Metazoa > Chordata > Mammalia > Afrosoricida > Tenrecidae > Echinops > Echinops telfairi. The sequence continues at coordinate 15,869,969 of NW_022103907.1, read as the reverse complement.
AGGCGTGGTGCCAATGGCTTCCCTGTTCTGTATTAAAAAGAAGCTCCAGGATGACCTTGCTCTGCTGTCCAGCCTGGTCACAGG
>NW_022103907.1:15854298-15856204 GCF_000313985.2 Echinops telfairi | reverse complement strand
TCAGGTTGAGCAAAAGGTTATAAACTTTTCATCTTGAAAAACGGATTTCATAGTAGAATTTTCATGTCAATAATTTTATCTTTTGTAAGCTATAGCTTATTTGTCAAGTTTTTCACTATGTGTAGAATACCAGGCTTGGTGATTGGATCATCAGAGTGTTTGAAGCTGATGTAGTTTGCGAAACTTCTAGATGAGGAAACCTAATTCAGGTGCATTAAAGACATTGCATGAGGAAACACAATTACAAAGACTACCACTATTTTTCTCCAACCCAATTCATTTTAAAAATTAGATATTTTGAATATAAGACAATATGGATATAAAGTATACATTGAAAAAAGGAAGAACTAACTCCTTTCAATAAAGGCAATAATTACAGAATAAAATGATTGCACTTAAATAACATCATTTTGTTTTTTAAGGAAGACTAAATGCATGAAACTTCAGTTTGCTTTAAGAATATTTTATAGTGTTAGAAATGCAGAACATAAGGATATTAACTCTAATAAGGGTGCCTGCCCTGGAGCTGCAGAGCCTATTCACTGACTTCAAGTTAGAAAGAGCAAGAGGAGTTTCCTAGAAGGCTTTTGAAGTGGAATCCTGCTTATGCTCGTAATACACAGATATGACCGGTATAGACTTTAACAGAACATCTACATTTTGAGGGTGTCATGTACTTTTCCAGGTACTTTCCACACTCAAGTTCCAAGATAGCCACAAGAGGTAAATACCTATGATAAGAATCAGATACAGTAGTTTTTATGATCTTTGAACAATTTCCTATGATGACCTTTCAGGTAGAATTGTCTAGAAAGCACCCTCACCCACCAATATCCTGTATTTACATTTTAAGTAGCGTGAAAGTGATAAAAATTCTAAAGAGGCTGTAGTGAAGAACAAAGCAAACATGGTGTTGAGAGAATAATTTTGAGAGAAGGATTTTTAATAAGAGTTTTTAAAATTAAGATGTTTTAAATCAAATATTATCTAGGCAGATGAAGCATATACTATGTTTAAATCCCTTAATCATTAATTATGATCACTACCACTCTAACTTTTCCCATGTATACATGCTCCTGCGATATATAGAGTAAGTGATTATTGCTATATTATTGTATTGTTAATTCAAATTTACAATGAGGAAACTATCCACGAAGAAAACCAGAAGGCTATAATCTCATACATTAAGGAAAGAAAAATCCCCTTAGGACAAATGTTCCCTCTAAGAGCATTATTAATACTATCCAAAAGGGCAGGGGGCAAACACCTTCCAGGATGTCAATTGCTGTGACTCAGTAGATTGTAGATTACACTTCCAGGTGGAAAAGTCACTAAATTCTGAGCAAAGTATGTAACGATATAGCTATACTGACACCCAGATGGGTATAAAAGCCCCATATGTCACTGTCTTCCAGATCTGTCAATAAAGCCTATGCTGATTCTCATCCCATCTCTAGGACTGGCTACAACCAAGGAAAGGTGGCTGGACCTTCATTGGGTTGCAGTGTGACTTTGGCCAACTACAAATAAAGGAGGAAGTTTAAGTTACATGATATGTAATTTACTTCTGCTTATGGTTCTCATAACAAATCAAACCACACCAAATGTATAGATTAATTAGCAATAAAATTACAAATGACATCAACTTTAGAAATGTTATGTGATATGCTAGACTGTATTTGTGTAAACAGTATTGCTATTTATAAGAAGAGGATATTCAACCACCAGGACGTAAATTCTTTTATGTTAAAGTTACCTACATGCTTTATATTGGCTCATTTCTTCCACTCTTTCATTTTTCTGTTTGGAGTTTTGTGAGACCCTTGTTTTGTACAGCATGCAGGGCTATCATTTGTTATTTACCTCCTATAAATGCATTACTGCATATTTCTGCATACAATAGACC
>NW_022103907.1:15824200-15853548 GCF_000313985.2 Echinops telfairi | reverse complement strand
TGTCAACCCGTCCCCCTGTAAAAAATACAAACTCCCCACCATTGAGTCCTTTTGACTTATTATTGTCCCTATTGGACAGAGTAGTACTGTCCCTCTGGGTTTCTGAGACTAAATCGTTACAGGCATAGAAAGTCTCATCTTTCTCCCTCTGTCCTATTAGCTAGACAGAAATGGCAAAGGGTAAAGAGGTGAAGATGGCAGGTATTATAAGACAAAAGAGAGGTGGAGACTTATTTCCCCACATATCTCTGTCACACAAAGGACGGGGAAGACCAGATAAGACACACGTTCTTATCAATGGAAGAGAGTTGAGGTTGTGAAGGGCTGGCTTGGGACAGACATAGTCCTCACCTAACACGCACAGGGACTGAAGAGACTCTTGGGTGTGGGGAGACCAGCACACAGCATGAAGTTTGGCATACTAGAGTGCTGTAATTGACATTCCTGGACAGAATATGTGTACTCCAGAGAATCAGCCAATAGCAGAAGACCTGCTAGAAAGATAGCCAATGGTGGGAGGTCTACCATTAGCAACATAAAAAGTCTGGCTTTAGATTCTACCAGACCTTTTAGACTAGCTAAATGTCCTATGGAGTATATTTTTCCAAGGATCCTCTTTAATAAACTTGTGATGTCTGTCCTGCAGAGGAAGGCAAAGTCCCACTGCTGGCACTGGGTTATTCTTCTTGAAGGGTACTAGCAAGTCGCTCTCAAAGGGGGTTGTCACAACACAGAGGAAAACACACACACGCACATGCTGCATTGAAGAACCAAGCAAAATCTTTATTTAAGCACACAATAGCTGCATTGAAAAAAGGAAGCAGGTCCCCCTGTCAAAGTGAGAAAGACTGATTTATTTAAGCAGATATAAGACACGCTTCAAAACTAAGTAGGTTCCCCTAGAAAGTAGAGAAGGATGCTGTCCAGGGGAGCGTTTCTTGTTTTTAAAAGCAAAAAGAGGTGGAGAGCAAACCTCTTCAGATAGCCATATAATTTCTGAATTAGTTTGCTTTATCTGTTTGCATATTTCTGTTTAAGTCAATCTCAGCTACGATTCCATGTCAAAATGTTCACTTGACCTCAACTTAAGACGTTTACCAAGCCTGGTCTCAAGGTTTATTTTTTGCTTAGCAGGCAGAAGTTCCTGTTTAGTCCCTATAAAAAGTGATTCTTTTTGTTCAAACCTTTTCTCTGACTCTGGTCTGACTTTTGTCTCTCATATGACATATTTCATGCAAGTGGAGAGGCTTGAGACCACAAGCCACTTCCCAGTGACTTATGGTAACAGTCCAGTAATTGTAAATGTGAGCTTATTTAGGAATAGATTCTTTCTTTGAAGATATTACTAATTCACATTCGTTCATGCCGTAGTGGGTTGGGTTCTAGTTCCATCTGAGCGGTGTCTTAGAGGAAAATTGACAGGGGGAGTTAGACAGAGAAAAGTTACACACACACAAATACAGAGGTAGACATAACTGCAAATCATGGAAAGTCCAGGATGACTGGTCTGTGAAAAAGAGGAAGATCCTCAATGAGAAGAACTGGCTCAAGGCTGCAATAATAGGCTCAAACAGAGCAATGACAGTGATGATGCCACAGGGCCTGAGAACATTTTGTTTGCTTATATCAGCTGTTCTCAACCTGTGGGTCACAACCCCTTTGGGGGTTGAACAACCTTGCAGGGGTCACTCAATTCATCACAGTAACAAAATGACAGTGATGAAGTAGCAGTGAAAATAATTTTATGATTGGGGGGTCACCACCACATGAGGAACTGCATTAAAGGGTTGCAGCATTAGGAAGGTTGAGGACCACTGCCTTATATACATGGTCCTATGAGTTGGAATCAGCTCAATGAGATCTAATAAGAACAACAGCATCAGAAGCTATGAGAGAAACTTGGAATAGTTTATGTCTCAGAGGTATCTGAAGGAATCAACATGGCTAATACTATCTGCCTCTAGAGGCAATAAATTTCCATTTCTTGAGGTCATCCATTTCTTGGTATTTTGTTATACCATCACAACCCTAAGAAACTAAGCTCTGTGCAAAACATGAAATTATGTTTCTTTAATCCACAGTTAATTTCAGAAGTCAGTAAAATAATTTTATATTACTACATAATATGTTTATTTAATTATGCATACATCATCCAAAGAAGATGGGAAGACTACACAGTGTGACTGTACCAGAAAGAACTGGTTGACAGTGAACCATTTCAGGAGATAGCATATGAGCAAGAGATAATGGGGCTGAAGGAAGAAGTTCTAGCTTCACTGAAAGCATTAGCCAAAAGCAAAGATCCAGAAATTGATGGAATACCAACTGTAATGTTTCAACAGGCTGAAGAAGCACCAGAAGCACTCACTTCTTCATGCCAGGAAATTTGAAAGATAGCTACTTGGCCAGCTGACTGGAAGAGATCTATATTTATACCCATTCCAAAGAAATATGACCCAACAATGTTCAAATCATAGAACAATATCATTAATATCACTTGCAAGTAAAATATAGCTGAAGATCATCCAACAAAGATTTCAACATTACATTGAAAATGAGCTGCCAGAGATTCAGGCTGGATTCAGAAGAGGACATGGAACAAGGGATATCATTGCTAATGTCAGATGGATCTTGGCTCATAGCAGAGAGTACCAGAAAGATGTTTACCTCTGTTTTTGACTGTGTAGATCATAACAAACTATGATAGCTCCCTGTCAATGTACTGTTACACTATTGTTGAATGAAAAACTGAAAAATTTTTGAAAATTTGAAAAACTGAAAAAAATGAAAAAATTTCAGTAAAACTGAAATTACTGGCATGTTATATAAGGTATATTTTTCTATAGTTTGAGCATTCTGGGTCACCTGTTCAGAAAAATGACTCAACAGGAAGTTAATCACTTGTGTTTTATTGACTATGCAAAGCTATTAAACTGTATGGATAGTTTTGAGAAGAATAGAAATTCCAATGATCTGAATTGTGCTATGTGGAACCATTACAATGTTGCATCTACACAGACCAAAGACAGTCATTCAAACACAAGGGATTCCTGCTTGGCTTACATTCAGGAAAGGTGAGCATCTGATTGTATCTCTACAACACACTTATTCATTCTATATGCTATGAAAATAATCTGAAAAATGACTATATAAAGAAGAATGTGGCACCTGAATTGGAGAAAAACTAATTAACATCTTGCTATATGCAGAGGACACAACTATACTTGCTGAAAGAAAAGAGGACTTGAATCACTTACTGATGAAGATCAAAAGCTATAGCCTTCAGTATGGATTGAAATGCAATATAAAAAAAACAAAATACTCATAACTGGACCTATAAGAATGACAGCTCTTATAACAATCCATACATCAATTAGTACATTTTTATAGAATCACCCATCCTCATTTTTCTCCCTTGGAATCGCTGGTGGGCTTGAATTACAATCCAGCACCTGATCCATAGCACCACTGTAGACTTAGGGCTTCTCAAAAAACATAACAATAACCTTTACTAAACATAAATGGCAGGATTTGAAAGCAAATAAAGATAGAAGCACATTGACAATACCACCCCCAAAAAAGAACAACATGATAGAGAAAATACTGACATTTTCAGGTATTTCATTTTAAGTGCATTTATAATCGATTTTCATAGAGGCAAGTCAAGAAATCAAGCAACACATTGCATTGGGTAAATCAGCTGCAAAGGATTTCTTAAAGCAGGAGTTCTCAGCCTGTGGGCCTCAACCCCTTTGGGGTCTAACAACCCTTTCACAGAGGTCTCCCAATTCATAACAGTAGCAAAATTACATTATGAACTATCAACAAAAATAATTTATGGTGGGAGCTCACCAAAACATAAGGAACTGTATTAAAGATCACGACATTAGGAAGGTTGAGAACCACTGTCTTAAAGTGATAAAGAGCAAAGATTTCACTCTGAGGACTAAGGTAAGCCTGATCCAAGCCATAGTATTTTCAATTTCTTCATATGCATGTGGAAGCTGAACAATGAGAGAGAAAACCTGAAGAATAATTAATTATGAATTGTGTCGTTGGTGAAGAATTTTAAATGCACAATGCACTGCCAGAAGAACAAGTGAATCTGTATTGCAGGAAGTACAGCCAAATACCCCTTATAAGACACAATGTGGAGATTTCACCTCATGTGCTTTGGATGTTGTCAGAAGTTACCAATCCCTGGAAAAGAATGTCATGCTTGGAAGAAAGTTAGCAACAACAAAAAAGGTAGAACCAGGCCATAGTAGTGTTTCACTCCACTGCGCAGAGTCTCTCTGAATTGGAGCTAACTTGATGATACCTGACAAGAAAACCAACAATGTTATAGTATAAAATGGGAAGGTTTTTGTTTTCTATTTCCTGAGGAATTTTATATAATTGATTAATAATTGAAAAAAGACTATTAATAGAATTTCCTATATCCTCAAGTTTCTTGCCTGTTGTCAAAATAAAGTCATCTTATTTCTTATGTCCCTCTGACCATACCTGAGCACACAGACACACACATTTTGAATAATGACTTCATTCCACCTAGACCTTGATCTTCAATTATCCATATATTATCATAGGTCAAGTAAGAAAGACTACGTTTGGGCTCTCATAGTATATCATTAATACAAGTATGCCTTATCATAAGCATGTAAGTATTTCTCATAATTATATCATTTTAATAAGAAAGAGGCTTACTTTATGAGGATTCGGCTTCTTTGGAGTTCCCCTCTGTATCTCTTTTTTACACTCTTCTGAAACATTCTTACTTGTGATGTGACTAGGAAATTATGACATCTTCAAATTCATAAAAAAAAACAAACCAGCCTTACTTGTTGGATAGAAACTGGTGGAAACCCCAAGACTATGTGTTACCATTAAGGTTCAGAAATAAATCCACAACTTTGACTTGATTTTGAACCAACAGCAGTCAAGAAGAACAATAACAATAGTAAGGTATCCACCCCTTTTTGAGATAAAGTAAGTCTAAAAATATTAATTATAAATATGTATTTTCCAAGAGGCTGGCATGACTCCAAGAATTATCAGTCTGTTCTAGAACTGGCAGAAGCAACACACATCGATCAATGTTTCACGTAAGAAGATATATTGTCCTCTCAAAGCTGATATACACATATTATATGTATGATCATGCATAGATATACACACAAACCATCTATTTTGTAGTTAATATTTATACATATTTACATGTCTATTTTACAAATATATTTTATCAAAACTCAGAAAAAGGCTAATAAATTTATCTTCAGCGTTTTTTCTTACACTTTAATTTTTAGTGGGAAAATACAAGTTAGAACACTTGGCTGTTTCACAACATGACTCAGAGTATAGATAACAGCAGGTGAGCTCTAATTTGCTGCTGCTGTTACTGAAATAATAAGACTTAGATGACAAAACAGCATGGATTTCTGTTAAACCCTCCTTGATTGATCACTTATCTGGTATTAGCTTAGACAGCTGAGTTTTCTCTGGAAAACCTGATTTTTCTTTAAGCAATAATATTTTAAGAAATAATTAACTCTTCAAGATGCAGATACACTTTTCAGAATTTCTTTTAATGAATGCACTTTGTCTATGATGTTCTCTGATGCTGTCATTGGGACATCGTTTTTAAATTATTCAACCAATACTTTTGAAATAGCTACAAAAAGCAAGTTATATAGAGATCAATTTGAATGAGAATGATCCAAATGTCCAGAAACTTCCAGAAGCTCATCATCTAAATGATGTCATCCATTCGATTCATTTTCTGATTAAATTTCCCAGATGCCTAAGTAGTTTAGATACATGGTGTGGTAGTTACATAATTTCATGTCAATTTGATAAATAAGTGTAGGGGTGAAGTCTAGATGTCAGTCAGGTCACAATCTGATGATGCCTCCTTGTGGGTGTGGCCTTCCCATGAGGATTCTGGAAACTTACTCTTCCCTGGAGGTGGGACACACACTCTCTCTCTCTACTACACATTCACGTTGACAAGCCACATGGAACCACACTAATGGCAACCAGAACCCTGGAGATGCACCCACTGCCATTGGATCCACAAGACTCTGTACCCTCCAGCCTGTGATCTTCCTACATTTTGCATCATTGCATGTGCTGCATGAGTCTGAAGAGGAATTTATAGACTAGTATTGGACATATGGGCTAATATCAGACTTACAGGATTGATCTAGACTAGGCTGAGATGTTTTCTCAATATACAATTTTTTTGATATAAAGCTATTTCTTATTCCTATATGAGTTTCACTGGATTTGTTTCTGTAGTCAATCTGGTCTAACACTGTGGGTACCAATTGCCCCACCATATTTTATTAAAAAACATCAGCACTCAGAAAACAAAATCAGCAATACAAATTAATAGCAGAATCCACTTCTTTATAACAAAAGTAACCCATAAATAATTTGATGAAGCAAAAAGGAAGACTAAACACAATTTGGGCAAATGATCACACAAATGTATTAAAGCTGAAAACAAGAGCAACAACAAATATGGTTGTTTTGCGGTTAACACTCATCTAATTGAATGTGGCCCATATCATCAGAAAGACTTTGGGAAATGAGAAATATATTGAGGGTAGTATTTATTTCTATTTGTATTTTAAGATTTCTAGGTTCTCTTGAAAGTTGCAATCCTCTAAACTTTGTTATTTTTCTAAATGATCTAAGTTTTCTCAGGATCTTCATTCTTCCTGTTGACATGGTAATAATGTGTAGGTCTAGATAGAATGAAGAAGTTACCTCATTAGACTCAGGTGTGCTAGAAAGAGAATCTCTCTGTCTCTCTTTCTCTCTGTCTCTGTGTCTGTCTCTTTATCTCTCTTCCACTATGTAGCTTTTGCCTGTCATTAAATTAGGTAGTGAGGATTTACCTACTCAACAAATTATGAACAAAATAACTAGGAAGGAAAATTTGATTATCTATTACTACTCTGCAAAACCTACTAAAACTTAGCAACACCAATTTGTTCGTGAATCAGTAAGACCATATCATTGCAGAAGGTTTATCCATTTCAAGTGTGCCCTTAACTCACGTGGCTTTCTAGGTGACCGGTGTACTGATTTCCAGGAAGGTGCACTCACCTGTCATGATTGGTGTGCTACTGCTGTCTGTTGATTGAGATCCCTTGGGACTGGGGCTCCATTTATTTCCCAGTGTGCCTTTCTATGTTTGGTCTTCCTACTGTCATGGTATATTCATTTTAAAGGAGGTCATCACAGAGAATGAGTCAAGTAAAATGTGCATCACTTCTTCAGACCGAGTCCAGAAACTTCTATAGACTTACGTTCTCTCAGTGAGCTAAGGTAGTCTCAAAGGCCCAGCTGCACTTAAAAGGAGGGTGCACATATCTTAAAGAAAGACTGGGAAGATTTGGAAAGAGTACTTAGCATGAGAGGTATTGATGCAATCATACAGTATACCAAGAGGATGCCTGTCCTAGTCTCAATGATACAATGCAGCAAGGTTATAGACAAGTGAGCAGAGACCTATAATAGATTGTCCTTCTATAGAAGGAAGTGGACAGGGCACCATGGGAGCCTAACATTGGCATTCTAGAAGAAGTGACCTAACATCTAAGCTCAAGTTGGGAGAAGGTAAGGCTTTTATTTTGAGTGAAAATTTTTTTTTTTGTAATTCCATCAATAGGATATCTTTCAATTAGCAATCATCTTTGTAGTTCTCAATTCTGAGCCCAGGAAAAAATGTTAATGTTCTTATAAACTGTAGCAATTCTTCCTTATAGAAACTTAAAATAATTAAGCACATACCACAAGAGGTACTTGTACTATATGCTTTGTATAAATGTTTCATTTAAACTTCAAAAGTATTGCACAAAGAAAATATTACGCACCTTATACACTTGAGGAGAGTGAACCTTGGCATGAGTTAGCTAATACAAAATCTCAACTTGGGCCTACTTGACTTTTAACATCCTCTTTCAACTACCCCATAGTCCATCCACTTTAAGAAATAAATGTGTCCCTCAAGAACTAACATTTTGACAAGCACCACAAAACCAATGTCAATAAAAACAACAGCCAATAATTATTGAATGCTTACTGTCTGCAAGACACAATTCCTTGTATTTGAAAGATAAATATAAATTTAATCAATAAAAACAACAGCCAATAATTATTGAATGCTTACTGTCTGCAAGACACAATTCCTTGTATTTGAAAGATAAATATAAATTTAAATTTATCAGTTCTCTGTGGAATAATTGATCACTTTGTTAAAATCATATTTTGACATGATGGTTAAAGAAAATAAGTATAGTGGTGTGTAAGACAGGGTTCTCTAAATAAACGAAACCAGAATGCTAATAATTTAATATATATTTATACAGATAGATAGCATAAGAAATAAACAGTTTATTTATTTATTTTTTTCCTAATCATTTTTATTAGGGGCTCATACAACTCTTACCGCAATCCATGCATACATCAATTGTGTGAAGCGCATTTGTGCATTCATTGCCCTCATCATTCTCAAAACATTTCCTCACCACTTAAGCCCCCGGCATTAGGTCCTCATTTTCCCTCTCCCTCCCTGCTCCCCCCTCCCTCATGAGCCCCTGGCCCCAGTCCCAAATGCTAAGTGGATGCCTGCCCCTCCCCCGAGAAGAATTTATTTCAAAGGATGGCACTGAATCCGCAGATCTGGTAGAAGGATATATCTGATCATAGCACACAGGAGCAGATGACGAGGGAGGAGGAGAGACTGAAGAAATAAACAGTTAATTAAATTATAAACCAGTACAAATGGCTCTGTGCAACTCACTCCCATGAGACAGTTGTGAGACACTGGCAGTCCTTCAAGTCCTGAGGGCTGCCAGGTAGTCATCTGTAGAACAATTCAGGCTATCCAGGCACGGGCAGCAAACAACAAGGCAGGTCACCAACAGTCAGCCAGATGACAGGGTCCGACAGTCCCAGCTCAAGTGATATAAATTCCAATGGTGTGGCGAAGCAGGTTTTGAAGGAACCTCAAATTACAGTGACACAGTCCATGGGTTAAATGTCCCACAGGTAGTGTACCTTGCAAACTGAGGCACAGAACAAGCAAGGCAGCCGCACACTGGTCCAATGATCAAAGAGCAAGAGACAAGAAAGGTGAGGCTTGCTGAGCCATTTATCTCTCTGCCACTTATCTCTTCAATTGATTCCACATGTGTAAATCGGCCAGGTTGGCACAATAAATGAACTACCTCAAGTGGACATCTGGAAAGCTCAGTGGGTATTAGTGGTGGTGGTAGTTGTCCTTGAGTGGGTTCCCACTCACTGTGGCCTTATGCACAACAAAACAAGCTGCCTCATCTGCATCCTCTTCACAATCTCTAATAAGCTGGAGCCCATTGTTACAATGACTGTTCAAATCTATGTCATAGAGAGTCCTTTTTTACATTTTCTTACTGATCCTTCACTTTGCTAAGCAGGGTGTCCTTCTCCAGTGACAGGCCCCTCCTGCTTATGCATCCAAATAAGCAAGACTACGTTTCATCATGCTTGCTTCTAAGGAGCATTCTGCATAGTCTTCCTCAAAGTAACTCAGGAGGGAGAATAGGGAGTTGGGGACAGCAGCGGGGTAGTGAACTATAGGCCTTGAGTAGCACTGGGGATCCAAGCACACATTTTCAGTGTCACTATTCTACTTTCAACTCTTCTGAACGTAATAGTGACTGATCGGTCCTAATGACCAAAAGCAACCACCTCGATACGGAAGCACTCTGCCAAATTGATAAATGCAACTTTCCCAGGAGCGTGTGCAGGAACAGTGTATAAAGTCCCCTGCAGCGAATCCACGTCTTAGCCATGATCCCATTTCTTTCTGAGCCAGCACGTTTTCTGGTTTCTGAATCATCTGCCACCAACCCACTGGGTGCTTGGAGCATCCTCAAAAAGAGTCAAGACCATTTCCCTTTTTCTCAGTCCAGAATCAAATTATACTCTACAAACTCAGGCCCAACCACAAATGAAAATGCAGGATAGCTTGTTTTAAAAGTGTTACAAAAGTCCAGATGGTGAGAGTAGAGCATTAACACAAGTGTGAGGCCTGTGTAACTGTCCAGGTTGTGTGCTCAACAAGCTGCCCCGGTTCTAGCTCCCGCAGATGTCATGTGTCTCTGCTTTGTACAGGACCTCTTGCCTTTGGAGTGCTGGGATGATTTGTAAATCTTGCTTTGAGTACCAAGGTCAACTTTGTTGGAGGACACCTTCTGAGAACAGGCCCTGCTTCAATTCTCAGGACTACTGGCCACAGCTGACCTCATTTTTTATTTAAGTGTGTCCCTTCCCTCTCAGTGTTGTGACACTTCAAGTTATTTGGAAAGGTTTCCCACTCTGAGCGACCTGTCTCGATAGCGTATATCTCACAATCGGTAGAAATACACCAGCCCAGCAAATTGGACCTAGAGAAACGGATTGCTGATGGTTTTCAACATTCCACTCCTTGAGACTGTGCCGGTCGTTGGGCACTGTTTATCGAGGCCGTGGGATGAGTTACGATCAGCTGTGAGATGCAGCTGTCACTTCTCAGGTTGGATGTGTGCTAGTCAGATGACCTCTGAAGTACACAAATAAAAATAATTCTCCAGCTACTGCTAACTTCAGGGCAAATTTAAAACAAAAATGTACCTGTTTTTTTGTTTGTTTTTTTAACTTCACCAGAAAGTGGGAGAGTTTATTGAACAGGACATAAGGAAACAGTAATAGATTTTGTACCAAAAATTGGCTTCTAGGAACATGCACTATGTTCAGTTTATTTAAAATAGTTACCTGTCTGTGTCTGGTTTCCCTTGAACTGTTGAACTATGTCAGTATACAAAATGAAAAATGCCTGGTGACAACTCAATGGCCCACATCACATCATCTTTCTAATTGTTTGATCAGCATTCCTTCTGCATCTCAACTAGATTAGACATGTCTCATGGACCGTGTTTTATAGAAAAAAGATAGATATGAATGTTGTGATTAAATTTAGAGAGTATTTATTTCCAGTCTATCCAGGAAACATTTGTGAAATTAACTTTACAGGAAGATATTGTGACAGGTACCAGACTGCCGAGATGAAGAGAGTGTGTCCTCTCTTACTAAGGATCTGACAATCCAGTGAGGGCTTGGGCAGAGAACAAAAACAAAAACAAGGGTCTACAATGGTGTCTATTAGTGTCCTGAGAACAAAGAGGGGAGAATAATTAATATTCTAATTAATTTAGATATAATAATTGAGTTTCTTCTAAGTAGCCAGGATTTATGAAACATTTGGGATAAAACAGCAAATACGGTTGACATATTGACATAATCCCATTACTTAAGGGGGCACAAAGATAGCAAATAAATATCCTGTTTATCCCGGAGACATGCGAAATCTTCAAAGGGGAAATAAAGTTTCCAGCTTAAATAGACTCTGTGGGCCAGTAGGAATAACAGAGACAAGACAAAGAAGGTAGGACTGGGCATATAAATGAACTTAGTTATTGTTAACAATTCATCTGGTTGGTCCAGATAATGTCTTTCCATGCCTTCCTTGATTTCAAATACTTGGGTTCTCCCTCAATCTCTAGCATACCCAATGGAGGTGTGTTCCAGGTCAGTTTCCCTTGGTTTCAGGGGAGTCTCATCCATCACCCTACATCCTTGGTGGTGTGATGCGTAACCTACCCACCCATAGGTGATGCCCTTGGACTTGGCAGGCAAGTACATGCTCAGTGGGAACCCAGGGCAGACCTATGAAGGATGGCTTCTCTGTCTTAGAATCAGTTCTCCCCAAACAAAGCTAACAGGCCCACTGGTCTCTGTCAAAGCCTTTCCTGCTGCCAGGGAGACACTGAAGATGTAGCCTCAGCGGCATAGATCAAGTAGATGAACTTTGGGGGAAATGAGAAGTTTTACATTTGTAATGTCAGCAAAGGAAATGGGAGCTATAAAGTCCCTATTTGCCATTAGCGTCACGTTTGCAGCAGACTTCAGTGATGTGACTGAATCTATATCCCAGGGAGATCTGGAGTCTTGCAAGCTATTAGATTTTACATTTTAATCCCAGCTTCTTTGAACTAGCTGATCCAGCCACAATGCCTGCAGGATGGGACCACAGTGGACCATGGTGGGGCGGGGAGGGAATCATTATGACTGTTGTGATAAAGGTGCACCGGCTGATTTTCCAAAGGATTTAATGTAATTTTAACCCATTTTAACTTTCTATTAGTTACAAGGCAGGTATATTGTTTTGGAGATGAGTGAATTAAGACTTGAACATTAATCTCACTTACTGAGGAAGTATATGATGTAGCTTCAGATTTTGATTCAAATCCATGCTCTTCTACCTATTATCTGTGGGCACTTGCACAAGTCACTTACCCTCTCTGGAACTCAGCTTCCTATTCAGACAATGAATCTAATACTTTCCCAGAATATTCTATATAATGATAAAAAGACAGAAAGGGAATACAGATATGCATTCCGTCAACTGAACATAATTGAACCATGTCTTTATTATTATTTTTTCCTCACTTGCACAGTCTCTTGAAATGCCTCATGAACGTGACAGTTGCTGGACATTGTGAAGCTGTTATTTCTGTGCACAAGATGGAGGTGGGGGTGCCAAGTGTCAGGCAACCAGAGATCAAGTTAAGCCTCTGCCACTTGGGTGAAGGCCTTCATTCATCGATTCGTCCATTCCTTTGTTGTCTCGTTTTCTGCACCATTAGCTGCGCTTTGCATAAATCACTCAGTCTTTTGATGCTTCAGCTCTCTAATTTATAGAAGGTAAAAAATAACAGTAGCTTCGTGAGTACACATGCTTTTTAAAAAGAGCAAAGGAGGTACCACCGGCCCAATGGAGTGATGGCTTTCCCTGCAAACAGCAGCCGCCCTTCCAGAGAAATGAAGTTGCGTCTGCTCATAGGAATCAGGGGCAAATAAAAGAATAAAATGTAAAGGGAGAAGATGATGTTTAGATTGAATTTGATCTCTCACACACAAAATACTGCATTGAGGCCCTGGCCACTGCAAACATGGCAGCGTTGGGAAATAAGAGGAGGGATCTTTTGTCATGTCAATGAAATCATTATTGTCACTGAGACATAATCAGAGGGAAGACAGCTACCATTTGAGGACTCATCTGCAGCAAAGGAGTGCCAAGAGTTGCTGGCACACATCAGAAACTAGGAGAGACGTTCTCAGAAGAAATTGAAATGGTCACGCCCTGCTTTGAACTTTAGCGGCCAGAGCGGTCAGCAACTACATTTCTGTCCTTTAAAGCCGTCCACTTATGGTACTATTTGTGCTTTGGGGTACTACTAATAACCAGGGCAACAAGTTTCCAGGAGACAGCAGGCATCCCAGGAGTTTCTTCTTGAGGGTCTAAGCCAGCAGTTCTCAACCTGTGGGTGGCAACCCCCTTGAGGTTCGAACGACCCTTTCACAGGGGTTGATCAATTCATAACAGTAGCAAAATTATAGTGATGAAGTAGCAACAGAAATAATTTTATGGTTTGGGTGTGGGGGTCACCACCACAGGAAGAACTGTATTAAAGGGCTACAGCATTAGGAAGGTTGAGAACCACTGGTCTAGGGCTTTCTGGGCAGAGAAACTGAGAAGGATGTCTGAACACCCCACATAGTGTGGCAGATACAAGCTGTGCTCTCGTTGACAGTTTGCTCATATCCCTAGGGATCATTCCTTCTGCCAGGTGAGGAGCAGCTAAGTAGCCTGTCTCTTGGTTTCACTATTCTGTCACACGCCTGATCTGGACGGTGGAGAAGCAGAAACTGGATGACCAAAGATCTTTGGAAGGGAAATTACTACTGCTATAAAGGCTCTCTGGGGGATGAAAGAAGGACAGCAGGATGAGGAAAACCTTCAGGAAGCTGAAGAAGGAATGCAGTTGTGAGTTAATGTTCATTTTTCTAACAGGAGGACCTGAACGTTGGGATTAAGATACTATTAATTTTGTGCACTATACTCTTTCCGCACTGCACTTGCTAATAAAAGGGTTTACAACATCTTAAAACAATGTAAAACTGAAAGACAAGGAGAACGTGATGTCTTCCCATTCATTTAGTTAGGGCTCGGTCAAGGGTTATCGTGGATCAGAATCAGCTTGTGACAATAGGTTTTGTTTTGGTTTTAAGGTTAAAATACTTTCTAAAATATAGTCTTTAAAAGATCTTTCCAATCCCCTAAATCTTCTTATGTTTATCTGTCTCTCCATTCACACACACACACACACACACACACACACACACACCTCCCACAAGGGGCTTCAAAAAGTTTATGAAAACACTGAAAGGGGCCACATTAGTAAGTCTTGAATAGGATGGGAGTAAAATATGGAATGAAACTCAAAATCATGGAAACATATCAGGCTTATGAATCAGAAAGAGACTGGGGAATCCTTGAGTCGCCCATCATATCTGTGAACAAATTCACCCCTGTGGCTGAATTTTCAGCCAAAAAATAGGGAGTTCCATAAAGGGGCAACACTATAATATTACCATGCTTGTGTTCAATGGCATCGCACTCGAGGGCAGAGTTCAGAACGGTTAGGGAGGAAGAGGGAATGGAAACAGGAAAGCACAATGAGGAGGTGGGATAAGGCATGTTATCTTGAGGGCTTGCAATAAATGGCATGAAACCAAATGGGTATTAATTATTGCGTAGAAACTAATCTGTTCAGTAAAACTGCACTCAATTCATAATAAAATATTTTAAATGATTGTTTTTTGAAGATGGAATTAATAGCAGAAGTTTTCCATGAACGTCATGAAGCCTTCTCATCCATTTCTACAGCGACTGGTGTTCTTCAGTCAAGTGCTACCTTCACCCATCCTTGACATGGAAATGGAATGAAGAGGAGGAGGAGTAGAAATAGAGTGGGGAATCTACTGTGAGTGTCGGGAGTTAAGTAAACACAGGGCATTTGGATCATTTGAAGAATGGCTGTGCTATAATTGCACTTGCTTATATCCATGAAATAGGTAGGACTACCTTATTTAATACTTAGATTTATGATTCCTCTTATAAAGTATATGGTTAATGACTAGTTCTTGACAACTACTGATCTTGATACAGTGGTTTTTCCCCCCTATTGTGGTGTTAACAAGATGTTATGTTGTCATCTTTTCTAACTCCAATGCTCTTTCTTTTGTATACCAGGACATTAATCACTCACTATTTCTGAGTTAATTCCAACTCATGGCAACCTTATGGGACAGAATAGAAAAACTCTATGGGGTTTCCAAGGCTGTAAATCATTATTGAAACAGACTGCACCTTTATCCTATGGAGTTGCACTACTGTATTTTCTGTTAGCAGTTGAAAGGCTAGTGTATTAGTCTGGGTACTTTGGAGAAACAAATCCATGGCGACTCACGTATAAGAGAGAGTTTTATATAAAGAAAAGGTGCATCACGAAAACATCCCAACCCAATGCTGCCCAAGCCCACAAGTCCAAATTTAACCCATTAACCCAACACCAGTCCACAAAGTCCTCCACCTCACAAAACAGAGGCAATGATGCCAACTGCAGGAGGAAAGCTGAGTCCGTGAACGTGTAAGTATCTCAGCATTGGCAAGGGTCTCCACACGGCTGCTCCAGCACCCAGGGCTGCATCAGGATAGATCCATGCGGCTTCTCCTTGGGGATGTCTTGTAGGAAGTCAATCTTGCAAGCTGAAGCAGGGAACTGCTAAGGCAGCTGCACCCGATACAACCATCACAAAACAAGAGACCCGAGAACTAGAAAGGCCGAGGCTCACCAGCCATTTATCCCTCCGCCTTTCAACCAGCACCACGTGTGATTATTGGCCAGGCTGGCACAATTAACTAACTCAGCTAGGTTCATGCAAAACATAGTATTTGGGAAGCTTAGGAGATTACATTTTTAAAAAGAGTTTGGAAGTAGTGCCAAGAAACTTAGGAACGATCTGTATTTTACCCTGATTCCTATGGAATTTATAGGTTCAGAAGAAACGACTTATTTCCTCAAATGTTGTAGTTGTTAGGTACTGTCTACCTGGTTCTGAATAATGACAACCCTGTGTACAACAGAAGGAAACATTGCTTGATCTTCTGTCAACCTCAACATACCTGCTAATGTGAATATATTGCTTCACTCATTGAGTCAATCTCTCTCATTGAGCCGTCTTTTTCTCTGAAACGGTGGTTTACTAAACACAATGTCTTTTTCCAGGAATGTCTCCCTCCTAATAATATGCTCACCTGTGGTGTGAAGATGATGCAACCTTGCTTGATGAAAGTGAAGACTTGAAGCACTTGCTGATGAAGATCAAGGATAATAGCCTTCAGTATGGATTACAACACAATGTAAGGAAGACCAACATCCTCGCAACTGGACCTATAGGAAATATCACGATAAATAGAGGAAAGGTTGAAGTTGACAAGGATTCAATCTTACTTGGATCCACAGTCAATGTTCATGGTAACAGCAGTCAGGAGAGCAAAACACCTATTGCATTAGGTAAATCTGTTGCATAGGACCTCTTTAGAGTGTTAAAGAGCAAGCATGTTACTTTGAAGACTAAGATGCACATGACACAAGCCATGGTATTCTCCATTGTGTCATATATATGTGAAAGTTGGATATTGAATAAGGAAGACCATAGAATAGATACATTTCAATTGTGGTGCTGGAGAAGAATATTGAAAATACCATGAACTGCTAAAAGGACAAACCAATTTCTATTGGAAGAAGCAAGGCCAGAGTGCTTCTTAGAGGCAAGAATTTCATCCTACATACTTTGGATGTATTGTCAGGAGAAACAAGTCCTTAGAGAAGGACATCATGCTCTTTAAAGTGGAAGGGCAGTAAAAAAAGGGGAAAGCCCTCGTTGAGAAGTATTGACATACTGGCTAATGAATAGGGTCATTATGAGAATAACTGTGAGGATGGTGCAAGACCATGCAGAGTTTCGTTCTGTTGTGCATAGGGTTACTATGGGTTGGAGCCAATTCACTAGCACCTAACAACAACAATAATAGGCCCAAAGTGCTTGAGCTGAAGACTCACTCCCCTTGCTGTTAAGGAGCATTCCACTGAACTTCTTCCAAGGCAGATTTGTTTGTTCTTCTGGCAATTTATATTTAATATTCTTTATCAACCCTATAATTTGCAGGCATCAATTCTTTGCTCTACATTATTTATTTCCAGCTTCCATTTCCATATGAAGCTATTGGAAATACCATGGCTTGAATCAGGCCAACCCCTCTCCTCTTGAACAAGTCATAGAGATCTCTTGCAGCAGATTTGCCTGATGTAAGTTTTTCTTTGATTTCTTAGCTACTGCTTCCATGAACATTTATTGTGGGGAAAAAAGTAAAATGAAATCCTTAACAACTAAAACTTTTATTGGATCAGTTCAAAGTATCTTAGCTTTCTTTAGGTAGAGGTATAATTCCTACCGAAAGCGGAAGTCTTTGATCTGCATCAGTAAGTACTCTGAATCTTCCTTTTCAACAAGCAATGCTGTGTCACAGTTTTCAGTCGCTAATGCTTCTTCTTTCCCTCCAGATGCTTTGTTCATCTTCATATAGTTCAATTTATCATTGCATTTGGTCATCATACAGATTGAATAAATATTGTACAAGGATATCTCTGATGCACATCTTTC
The DNA here is from genome assembly GCF_000313985.2 of Echinops telfairi. NCBI lineage: Eukaryota > Metazoa > Chordata > Mammalia > Afrosoricida > Tenrecidae > Echinops > Echinops telfairi. The sequence continues at coordinate 15,835,887 of NW_022103907.1, read as the reverse complement.
CTGATTTTAAAACAGGCACTATCCTCTTGTTCTGTAAAAACAATTGCCTCCTGTCCATGCACACATTCTGTATGAGCACATTAAATGCCCAATGCTTTACAATTTTATCCATTTTTGTTATGATCCACATAGTCAGCAAAGCACAGGTAGGCATCTTTGTAGTACTTTTTACTTTCTGCCAAGGTTCTTATGATATCAGCAATGATATACTTTGTTTCAAGTTCTTTTCTGAATCCACTTTGAATTTCTGGAAGTTTTCTGTCAATAACTCCTCCAACTATTTTTAAATTATCTTCAGCACAATTTGACTTATGTGTGACGATAATGGTATTGCTGATAACTTCTGTATTCTGCTAGGTCAACTCTCTTTTGAAGGGGAGCAAACACTAATCTATCCAAAATGCTGGGCATGCTCCTCTCTTCAAATTTCTTGTCCCAGACTAGTGAAATTTCCAGTCCTATATTTGTGTGTTGAAACAGGTCATTGAAACTTTATGCCTTGTTTTTCCTCAAGTCTTTGGTACAACTTCGACTTCTTCCTTAAATATCGCAAGTACTTTATCATAAGCCAGCTCCTATAATAGCTAACTGTTCATTCTTTTTTGGTACACTGACTCTGTTTATTCCATCTATCTTCTTTTGAGGCTCCCTGTATCCTTCAATATTTTTCCCATAAAATATTTCAATATTGAAATTCAAGCCTTGGATTCATTATTTGTTTCTTTCCACTTCATATACACTGCGTACCTTCTACTCTTGTGGTTTTCTAACAGCAGGTGTTTGCAAGATTCATCGTCAGTTCTCCCCTCACAAAGCCCTTTGAAAGCTTTTGTTCTGCTTTTTTAACTTCATCACTTCTTCCATATACTTTAGTTGTATCATACTCAGGGACAAATGTCATTGTCTATTCTGGCATCCACTTTGGTCTTTTTTGTCTTTTTAACAATAATTTGCTTTTTTCATGTAGGATGTTCCTGATGCCATCCCACAATACATCTTGTTTTCAATGATTAATATACAATGAGTCAAATCTATTCTAGAGATGTCTTTTCATTCAGTTGGGGTATATGAAGGGTTCCATATCCTTCATGATAGTCTATTTTAGTCTAAAATCTCTGCTGAAAGCTATCTATCATGGATGCTAATGTGGCTGTTTGAAATAACTGGTGGCATAGATTTTAGTATCACAGCAACATATAAACAAGTAAAATATACAAGCTGTCAAGCAAATGGTTGGTTTACTCATATATTCTTTTTATTTATTGATAAGATTATGTGAGAGATTCATACTATATGTATGGTTTTAGATGTTGTAGGCCGTCATCTTTCTACAACTCTATTTTGTCTCTTCTCTAATTATCCTACTAAAAACTGATACTTCTTGTTGTTTGTTCCTTTAGTACCTGCTAAGGAGAACGTGTTGGCAGTAATGGGACACTAAACAAAGGTTCTTCATTTATGCTTTTGTGTGAGAATTTATTTTAAAAATTAGATCTAGCCAGTAGGTGAAGAATTTTAAGCTTAGTTTCTTGCTCTTTCTCAGTTTTGCTCCCATTTTCTTGTAACTGGAAAACTTATTTTATAAATCAAATAAGAACATTTCTGAGAAAATGAATCTTTGTGTACTTCTTGTAGACTTGGTAATGTGATTCTTAAGAATAATGTACAATTTCCATAATCTATCATATCCTTCCACTTTAATAATTTAATTAATTCTACAGGTAGCTCTACATAGATAGATCCTGGACATAAATGATGTATGTATTAGTTTTCTATTGCAGCTATAATATAACATAAGTGCTTGGCTATAAAGAACAAACATTTACTTTCTCATAGTACTGGAGGCTAAAAACCTAATCAGAATCTTGCTCATGCTGATTCTCTCCATTCAAGTATACCTGGGCAGTTTGGGGTCCCCTGACTTGTACACAACCCTCACATGGTTTCTGCTTTCTCATCTCCGTGTCCTATATGAAATGCAGAAATGATTAGATTTAGGACGTTTTCTACTTGAGTGTGACCTAATCAACAAAATAAAGTCCTATTTCCAAATAAGATTAAAACTACAGGGAAAGGGCTTAGGGTTACAATATATATTTTGCGTGGGTGAAGGACAGACAATATCAATAAAAGCACAGAATGTAATGCTAATATAAAATGACAAAAAGAGGAGCCATATCCTATATTTAGTAACAGAGCAGGGTTCATCATAATAACATATATTGCACATAGATTTTACTTTAATGATGTTAATGCAAGCATTAATAATAACAGATTCTCAGGAGGAGCCACTTCAGCCTTTCCCTAGATTATCCATGTCCACTTGTATGTTACTGGGCAGGTATGTCGTGGTTCAAGTCAGATGGTGTGTTAACATCACCAACGCAGCCAGCTACCACTGCAATGCTGGAGAGGCCTGCATATCTCTTGAAGCTTCTGCTGTGCTGTCGCATCCCTCTCCCCATACATAGAGCATGGTTCTCTATCACTGAGTCCTACTAAGCCTCTGCTACTGGCTCCCACCATACCACCGAGGCCTGTGGCACTCTCTTGCCACTACAGTACCCAGGTGCTCCCTTCAAGGGGCAGAGGCATGTAACTCATATATGGGGCACACATTTTGTCTTACACAAACAAGTTTTATAGCTCTTTTAGCTCCATTAGCAAGCCTCTTGCCCCCAAACATCTGGCTCTACCCTGTTGTAAGAAGACCTTGACACAGGATCCACTGAGGCAAACGGAGCACAAGGCACACTTGGGCTCCTGTCCTCCACAGGCAACTCACTATTAGCTCTTTTAGCTCCACTAATAATTCTCCTACCTGAAGGTGCTCCGCTCTAGCTTCCTGAGCATAGCAGGCTCACGGGAACTCTATCTTGTAGCCCTTAGCAGTCATTCTTTCTTCAGGGGTTAGATTGTTCTCAGTATAGGAACCTCAGATTCCTAGTCCGAAAGATGCATTCTGCTTCAGATTTTTTTTCTTCTTGATGCCACTTAACCTCCAAGCTCTGTGGGACTGGTGTTTAAGCATAGCAGAATGACAAAACTCACAATCCCAAAGTAGGCCACAGTCACCTGATTTACATAGTCAGTGACCAACACCTCAACAATTTCACATACCCTATTTGCATAATCCCAGCCACTCGTGGTTTTGAGAGTTTCAAAGCCATGAATAGAAAGGCCATATAAAAGCAATTCACTGCACTGCAAGTACTATTTACATAGATTTCTGAAAATTCACTCAACAAACATTAATTGACCAATAAAATTAGAGTGTTATTGACCAATTACATTAGAGTTGACCAATTAAATTAGAGTTTTATTGCAATTAATTTCATGGTTTTTGAAATTCTAGGAGATAGATGTAGTCAACTACAGGATTTACTAATAAGGGAAAAGATTTAAAAAAAAACAAAAGGGATACTAATCCAAGCTTACAATGTCACACGAGTGCAAAGTTTCCGGGATAGCCAATACATCTTATCTTATGTGTCAACTCTGATAATTCAACAGGACTGTGTTGAATGCTGTGCTGCATAGGTATTGAGGTTATATCTAGAATAAGCTGCCATGATCCACATACTTGAAGAGAAATAAAGAGAAGGGACAGTCAAAATTCTATTGTTAGAAATTCTTAAGATTTTCCTGTTGTGCAAATCATATTCTCTGGCTCCAGATCTAGCAAAATCAACTGAATATTGATACTGCAGAAAGTTTCAAGAGACAGGGTAAAAAAGTCTGAATTGTTAAATTATTTAGATCTCTATTTTTCATAAATTCCAATGAAATGTTTAAATCTGTAGAAAGGAGGAGGTCTTTGAATTGGCTTTAATATAACTCAATTATGATAGTTGTACTTATTGGGTTGTGGTCAAATAGTGGGTTTATTCTCATAAATTTTTGAATTGAAATTAGGTCACGGAAATATGCAGTTTACTTCAATTTGTTTTCAAAGATCTTTGTGTGCAAATATGGATTTTATCTGAAGGTAAAATTGAGTAACTGCATAATCCATATTAATAGTTCAGTACAGTTGTTGCCAGCTGTTTATATATCCAACAGATAGTCTCAGTTATGAATTTTCATATAATGTTTCCAATTCAGATTCACATAATTCAGGTATATGCTATGTAGATTTTGTTACTTGTATGAGGAAGTATTGGAGTCCTGGTGGCATAATGGGTAATGTATAGGGGTACTAATAGCAAGTTCAGCAATTTGAAAGCAGTAGCCTCTCCTTAGGAGAAAGAAGAGGGTTTCTACTCCCATAATGAGTTACAGTCTCAGAAACCCAGAAAGGCAGTTCTACCAGGCCCTAATGGGTTACTATGAGTCACAATTGACTCAATGGCAGTGATTTTTAAGGAGAACTTGTATATCAGTGGATTTTATATGAATGTTGTGGTTGTTGTTAGGCGCCATCCAGTCAGTTCCAATTTATAGCAAAGTTATGTATAACAGAATGAAATACTGCTTGGTCCTGCACCATCCTCACAATTGTTATGTTTGAGCCCAATTGTTGCAGCCACTGTGTGAACCCATCTCGTTGAAGGTCTTTGCCTTTTTCACTGACACTATTCTTGACCCAACATGAGTCTCTCCTGATAACATATACAAAGTATGTGAGAGCAAATATTTCCAGCCTTGCTTTCAAGGAGCATTTTAGCTATACCACCTTAAAATCAGACTTGCTTGTTCTTCTGACAGTCCCTAGGATGTTCCATATTCTTCACCAACAAAATAATTCAAATGCATCAGTGCTTCAGTCTTCTTTATTCTTGTCTAGCTTCCACATGCACATAAGGCAATTTAAAATGCATGGCTTGGGCCAGGTGTACCTTAGTCCTCAGAGTGACATCCTTCCTCTTCAACAGGCCCATGGAACAAGTTATTTAATTTCTGCCTGCTCTTTCCATGAGGGTTGATTGTGAATCCAAGTAACATAAAATCCTTGAGAGTTTCAACCTAAATTCTGTTTATCATAATGCTCTCTATTGGTTTGTGAGGATTTTTGTGTTAATTATATTGAGTTGTAATTTGATCTTCCTCTGTAAATGCTTCAAGTACTCTTGGTTTTCATTGAGCATGGTTATGTCATATGTATATCATAGGTTATTGATGAATTTTCTTTCAATGCTAATGATGCATTTTTGTTCATATAATTTAGCTTCTCAGATTATTTACCCAGCACAGGGATAGAATATGTATGGTGAAAGGGTTCAATCCTGACACCTACTTTTACTGATATTAAATTATTCAGTATTTCTTTGTTCTCTTTGAATGACTGCCTTTTGGTCTGTGTACATGTTCTGAATGAGCACAACTCTTCTTGAATTCCCATTATTTTCAATGTTACCCATCACCTTCACTGCCATCCAGTTGATTCCAACTCATAGCAACCCTTTAGGACAGAGTAGAACTATGCCTGTGGGTTTCTCAGATGGCAACACTTTTTATTTTATTTTTTTAAATCATTTTACTAAATACTCTTACAGCTCTTATCTTACAGCTCTTACAATCCTTATATCCATCCATTGTATCAAGCACATTTCTACATATGCTCCCATCATCATTTCCAAAATCTTTTCTTTCTACTGGAGCCCTTGGGATCAGCTCATTACCCCCCCCCTCCCTCATGAACCCTTGATAATTTATAAATTATTATTATTTTTCATGTCTTACACTGACCACTGACCCCCTTCACCCACTTTTCTGTTGTCTGTCAACCTAGGGGGGTATATCTTGATCATTTTGATTGGTTTGCCCCCCCCCAGCCCCACTAACCCTTACCTGCCTGATATCACTGTGCTCATTATTAGTCCTCTCATTATCTGACCTAGATTCCCTGTGTAGTGAGCTCTTGTCTGTATCAGTGTACATGCTCTGATCTAGCCAAATTTGTAAGGTAGAATTGTGGTCATGATGGGGGGACGGGGGGGGGGGGCGGACCTTAAAGAACTAGAGGAAAGTTTTATGTGTCAAAAGTGCTATACTGAACACTGACTGGCTCGTCTCTTCCTCGTGTCCCTTCTGTAAGGGGATGTCCAATTGTCTATTGATGGGCTTTGGGTCTCCACTCTACTCTCTCCCTCATTCACATTGCTATGAGTTTTTGTTCTGGATCATTGATGCCTGGTACCTGATCCCATTGGCACTTCATGATCACACAGGCTGGTGTGCTTCTTCCATGTGGGCCTTGTTGCTTTTATGCTAAATGGCTGCTTGTTTATCTTCAAGCCTTTAAGACTCCAGATGCTATATGATGATGCCAGGCACCATCAGCGTTCTTCACCACATTCGCTTATGCACTCATTTTGTTTTCAGTGATTGTGTTGGGAATGTGAGCATCATGGAATGCTGGGTTATTAGAACAAAGTGTTCTTACATTGAAAGAGTACTTGAGTGGAGGCCCAATTTCCCTCTGCTGCCTTAATACTAAACCTATAAATATATGCACATAGATCTGTTTCACTATTGCTATATATAAATGCATTTACATATGTACATACCTAAATTTAAACCTCTATAAATGCCCATTGCCTCCTAGTTCTTTCCTCTATTTCCTTTTACTTTTCTCTTATCCCACTATCATGTGACCTTCATTCAGGTTTCCGTAATTCTTCACAGCTACATTGCCCTTGCTCAATCCCCACCAGGCATCCTATGCCCTCCTCACCATTGATTTTAGATCATTTGTTGGTCCCTTGTCCCTGGGTTTATTGGCACTCCCCTCTTCCTTTCACCCGCCTCCCCCTCTCCCATGTCCCCCTGGAACCATTGGTTTCATTGTTTTCTCCTCTGGACTGTTTATCCCACCTATCTTATCTAGATAGATATGCAATGACAATAATGAGCACAAAAACAAGACAAAACAAAAGCAGCAACAAAAAGAAAATACAACAGCAAAAAAAAAAAAAAAGCCTATATAAATAGTCCCAGGTCTTTTTATAGACCTTTAGGAGTATTTTCCACTCGAGTCTGTTGGGGCGCCACATCCTGGCTACAAAGTCTATTTGTGGTATTCCTCGGGAACTTTGTTGCTTTGCTCCTCTTGCTGCTGCTCTGTTGCACACCTTTAGTGTTTCTCCCCTGTGTGGTGGGATCAGATTTGGCACAATTCTCACACTGTGTCTGCAGTGTTGTCCCCCGTAGCACTATGGGTCAGTAAGGGACTTCATGTCTCATAGTGAGGCAAGCCCTGAGGTCCTCTCTGTGCATTGGTTGCTCCGAAGCAGAATATCATCCTCAGGACTTGGTGGGCCAGGAAGTGTTCCACTCTCTCTCCTTCCCCCTTGAGTTGCAGCTTCAGTGCTCTCCTCTTAAGTGCATTCTTCTGGTAGGGGGGCTCCACGTAGTTGGAATTGGGGCCAGCCCTGCAGACCTCTCTGTTGGCTCACTGTTTCATGCTGGTATGCTGCATTCACGCATTAGCACACCAGATTGAAGTCTTGTCCCTTTCTCCTCTTCTGTTGAGATATAAACAATACCTTCCCTTTTGTGGGTTAGTGCCCTGTACCCCCAATACCCATGTCTTTTCTATCTATTTTTCCCCTTCTTTTAAGATGGCTGCCATCTGTATCCCTGGATTGGGTCTGACCCCTGTCGTGGTACCTGGACCTTGCCCCAGGAATGTATGTATATAGTAGCTGTTCTCCTATGACCATTTTGCATTTTTAAGCTTACCTCAGTGGACTCATGTTGTACTTGTCCTTTTGTGCTTGGCTTACTTCTCTTAGCATAATTTCCTCCAGGTCTTCCCATGTAGCAATGTGCATCATGCGTTCATCAGTAATTTTTAAGGATGCTTAGTATGAACTCCATTGTATGAATATACCAGCGTTTTTAATCAACTTGTCTGTTGACAGAAATTTGAAAATTTGGGTTGTTTCCAACTCCTTACAATTGTGAACTGTGCTACTATGAACATTGGAGCACATATGTCTGACTGTGGTTTGTTTCTTGCCTCATCTGGGTATATGCCCATTAGGGGGATTGCTGGGTGGTATGCTAACTTGATTTCCATTTGTTTTAGATACCACCAAATCGATTTCTATAATGACTGTATACAAACCTACAGGTCTACCAGCAGTGGATGGAAGTTCCTATCTCACCACAGCCCCTCCAACACTTGTTACTTTCTTAATTTTTTGAATTGGGCTATCTTTGAGGGTGTTAGATGGCATCTCGTAGTTGTTTTAATTTGCATTTCTCTTATGGCTAATGATCGGGAACATTTTCTCATACATTTATTAGCCATCTGGATTTCTACCCTTGTGAAACTTCTGTTAAGGTCCTTTGCCCATTTCCTCAGTGGGAAATTAGTTTTTTTTCTTATTGTAAATTAGTGGAGCAGATTTTCATTGCTAAAAATCTTTTCCCAATCTGTGGGCTCTCTTAATACTCTCTTGGTAAATTCTTTCGATGTACACAGGTGTTTCATCTTCAGTGTATCCCTCTTGTCCGTTTGTGCCTCATCTGTGTTTGTGTCCTTCCCTATTGCTGATTGCTTATGTATTCCCTGCACCAAAGATTTCAGGTTTGTCCCAATTCCCTCATTTATTGCCCTGATAGTTTGGGGTTTAACCTCAAGGTCTGTGATCCACCTTGGATTTATTCTTGTGCATGAAGTGAGTTAAGGATTTTGTTTCATTTTTCTGCAGGTAGATATCCATTTTTACCAGCACCATTTATTGAGGAGGCCATCTGCTTCCCATTGGATATTTCTTGGCCATTGTTGAAGAGCATTGTCTGTATACTATTGATTTTATTTCTGGGTTTTCAGCTTAAGTATATGTTATTATACCAGTACCACACTGTTTTGACCACTGTGGCTGTATAATAGTTTCTAAAGTCAGCTAATGCAAGCCCTCCTACTTTGTCCTTCTTCTTGTAGAGTTCTCTGCTAATTTTGGGCTTCTTCCCTTTCCATATGAAGTAGATAATCAGTTTTTCCAATTCTTTGAAGAATGATGATGGTATTTGTAGAGAGATAGCATTATACTTATATAGTGCCTTTGGAAGAACTGACATCTTTACTATATTGAGTTTTCCAATCCATGAGGATGGGATATTCTTCCATTTGTTCAGGTCACTCTTGGTTTCTTGTAATATTCCTCTATAGTTTTCCTTGTACAAATCTTATGTGTTTTTAGTCAGGTATATCCCTAGATATTTCCATTTGTGCTTGGCTATTGTGAAAGATGATACCTTTTTGATACCCTCTTCCGTGGTCCTGTCTGATCCTGTCACTGTGCCATATTCCTCTATTGCTTCCAGTACACCCCTTTCTCCATATATAAAACCATATCATCTGTGAATGAAGATAGTTTCACCTCTTCCTTCCCCAGACAAATATATTTGATGTCTTTTTTGGGGCCTTATTTTGTTAGCTAAGACCTCTATTATGATCTTAAATAGGAGTGGGGACAAGGGGAATCCTTGTCTTCTGGTTCCCTTTGTAATAGTAAGGTGTGTCTTGTATGCAACAGATCAATGGGCTGTTTTTTCGAAGCCAGCCTGATAGCCTCTACCTTTTAATGCCTGTGTTCAGTCCATTGATATTCAGAGTTATAACATCCATCTGTGGACTCTGTGATGTCATCTTGTACGTTTTTGGGGGTCTTTTCCTACCTCCTTTTCTTATCCATGTGTTGTGAGTGTGTGCGTAGTTCATTGTGCCTTCTTTCCATCATTGAGCTAATGCTATCTTGTGGGTTGCTTTCTTTTTGTTGACCTCTAGGTGGAGTTGTTCTATGGGACGGTTTCTTATTTACGCTTGGTGAGCATTGTTTTACTACCCGTACTGGGTCGACAAGGATCTTTTATAGGGCTGGGTTTATTTTAATATATTCTTTGAGTATTTCCTTGTCTGGGAAGATTCTTACTTCTCCATATATCTTGATGGATAATTTGGCTGGATAGATTATTCTTGGGTTTTCGCTATTTTCCTTCAATTTTTGGAATATGTAATTCCACTCTCTCATCTTTTTCATAGTGTCCGTTGATTAGAATATTCTTAGAATATTCTTATTTGGTCGACTTTATGGGTTACTGTGTTTTTTTCCCCTAGCTGCTTGTATGATTTTCTCCTTTTTGTCAAAGTTGGTTAGTTTAACTATTATATGCCATGGTTACTTCTTCTTGGGATTCAATCTAGCTAGTGTTCTTTTGGCCTGTGAATAGTTGCCTGGCTTTTGTTCATTAAGCTGGGGAAATTTTCCTCTAAGAATTCCCTTGTTATTTTTGCAATTGACTTATTCATTGTGTCTTGTTCTGGTAATTCAATTATTCTGATGTTGTTTGTATTCATAGCATCAAACACAGCTCTCAGATTTTCTTCAGATTCTATGATTATCTTATTTGACTTTTTTCCCCATTTGTTGAAGTCTGCCTAGTTATCTGCTAGGTCACTGGTGTGATTCTCTACCTCTTCCAGTCTCTTTGCTATGTCTGTGAATTTGCTACTGGTTTTTGTTATCTCTTCCCTTATCTCTTATATTTTCCTTTGTTTCATGGCATTTATCTCCTCTAGCATTTCATCCATTTTCTGTATTGCCTCATTCATATTCTGTATGACTCTAACAGCATTCTGAAGATTTCTTTCTGTGGCAGGTCAATGTTCACCTTTTCTATGACTGCCATTAGGTCCAGGTCATCCTCTGACATTAGATTTTTTTTTCTTGTTTCCTTGTTGAGGCTGTTGAACAGATTGTTGTTTTTGTGATGATTTAGAAGAACTAAGTGCCATATTCCCATGAGTCAAAGATCCCTGGGCTCTCTCTTTAGGAAATTTGTATTAATGCTTCTGCAGACTGCCTGTAAACAATTGTCCTGAGGAATTGTTTTACCTTGCCCCACTGGGGTTTTCCTCTCACCTAGCCTACCAAGAATCTGTTGTTTGGAGGGCAGGTGGCATGACCCTTTTAATAGTCAGGCTCTAAGGTCAGCGTTAATCATGCTCCAACAACCGTCAATCCTCTGTATGAGCTGTTTGCAATGTGCAGGTGGTAGTCTGAAGGAAAGTGTTGGCCACGACATGGGAGCACGCAGATCAGGGAGTGGGGAAGGGGCATGGTTGGAGGTCCCCTGCTCCCAGCTAATAGCACTATGGACAGATGGATGTGTGAGAAATACCTCCAAGCCACTTCTGTTACAGGGTAGGGAATGCTGGGCAGGGCAGGGAAAAGGTAGCAAAGAATGTGCTGATCTTGGAGGAGGGAGTGGGAATGTTCCATGCCATTGGAGACATCGAACCCCATCTGCTGGGTGGTTGGTATTTGGGACATAACAGTGTGACAGCTGATGCTGGACAAGTTCCTATGGGTGCAGGAGATGGGGTGGGATTCAGTTACTGGTTCAGGAAGGCACCCTGAACTGTCACAAGAATTAACCAACACCTTTTGAACTCCGACTCAGCCCTCACATCTCCCAACTCACTGATCTCCACGAAGCTCCAGCATGAGCTGCCTACCTAGTCACCCACATTTTTATGTTAGTGTATGCAAAAGCACAGAGTTCTGCAGGCTTACATTCAAAATTATACAAAGGACCACGGCCTGGAATTGGAAATTTTTACCAGGAAAAAGATTCTTCTTCTATTTTTTTTAAAAAACATTTTATTAGGGGCTCATACAACTGTTATTGCAATCCATACACACATCAATTGTGTAAAGCGCATTTGTACATCA
>NW_022103907.1:15811962-15822930 GCF_000313985.2 Echinops telfairi | reverse complement strand
CAGGTCTTCCACACTCACCTCCCCACCAATTTGGATCGCTTGTTGTTCCCTTGTCCCTGGGTTTTTTAACACCTCTTCCCTTCCCCCCACCTCCCCCTCTCTCATGTTCCCCCGGAACTGTAAGTCCCGTTGTTTTCCCCTCCAGATTGTTCATCCAGCCTGTTCTATCCAGACAGGCCTGTCTTCTTCTATTTTTATATTGGGCTTGTGGGGTGCCCTGATATTGGCGCTGGGTCACACTGCCCCCTCCGGAGCGAGACTGGCTTGGCAGAGAGGGCCTTTTGGTTTGTTTGGATTTTTTTTGCAGTTGACTAAAACTGAATTTGCTCCCCGGCTATGGACAACATTTGTGCTCTGTGGAACTGTGTTGCTCTTTGTTATGTTGAAAGCCCAGGGCTATGCTCTGGAGATTAGCTCTGGCTACCTTGCTATGTTAACATATGTTAAACGACAGAGTTTTGCTAGCCTGCATTCAAAGTTACACAAAGGGCCACAGCTTCAAATTGGAAGTTTTTACCAAGAAAATATTTTCCCCCCTTTTTATATTGGGCTTGTGGGCTGCCTTGGTTTTGGGGGTATTTCACTCTGGCCCCCTAGGGTGGAGTACTAGCTTAGTAGGGAGGGGCTGGTTTTTTGGTTTTTTTGTTTGTTTGTTTGCGGCTAACTTGAACTGAATTTGAGCCTGCACATCTCTGTGGAACTGCGATCTGACACAAGTAAACATCCGAGCGTCTCTTTGATGACTGCAAACTATTATCCTACTAAACTATCGCTACCCATGTTGGCAGGTGTGGAGCTGGGGAGAGGAAGGAGGGGATGGCTGATATACTTCCTCCATTTCTGGCTGGGAAGGGGAACTAACCCCTAGATTGTGAGCACAGGGTGGCTAGCAGCACAGGGAACAGTGATGTGGGGTATTCTGGCCAGCTCTTGGAGGCTCTCTGTGCACTTTGGATTATGAACACTTTTAGATAGCAGTTTGGGGTAATTGCTGCTTGCTGTAGTGCTAGAGTGCAGGAAGGGCTTGTTGACAATGTCCTTCCAGACCTGGTGTGGGGGTCAGCAGAGCCCTCCAGCAGGCACAATGAACCAAGAGTGTTTCAGTGCTTTCTCGAATCACCTCGTGGGTGAAAATCAAAAGGGGAGGTCTGAGCTGGACCCTAGTACACTGAGTCTATTTTCGGCACCCTGCCTACCAGTCTTGGCCTCCTTATCTCTTAATTTTCTCTTCTGGCAGCAGGAGCACTGGGTGGATAATTCAACTTGGACACCATCTTGTCCTGTTCTGAGACAGTAGCTCTTTAAGGAAGTAGAAAGTTTCATCCATCTTCAGTAGAGTGGCTGGTGGTTTCAAACTGCTGACCTTGCAACCAGAAATCTGAAGTATAACTCATTATGCCACAAGGGCTCTTTATATTCCACACAGTTGAATATCTTTACGTAGTCAATAAAACACAAGTAATCATCTTTCTTGTATTCTCTCCTTTCAGCCAATATCCATATGTGTTCATCAATAATAACCTTTGTGCCGTGTCCTCTTCTAAAGCCAGTTTGAGTAGCTGTAAACTCCTTGTTGATGTACTTCTACAAATACCTTTGAATGATCTTCAGCAAAATTTAACTTGCATATCCACTTTCTGTTAAATAACCTTTCTTTAAAATAGGCACAGAAGGAATCTCTTGCAGGTACCCGTTTTCCAAATTAATGAGCATAGACCAGTGAATGCTTCCATTGATATTCTGCCAATTATAGAAGACTTGTTTTTTGCTGATGCAGTGATTTCTCCCTTCAATACCACTAGTTCTTGATCATATACTGCCTCTTGAACTGTTTAAATGTCCATTACTTCATATTGGTGCAATGACTCTATATAGTACTTCCATCTCCTTTTGATGTTTTCTGTATCATTTAATATTTTTCTCATAGAATCGTTCAATATTTCAACTTGAGGCTTGAGATTTTTTACATCAATTCTTTCATTTTGAAATACATCATTCAAATTTGGTTTTCTAATTCTGCCTTTCTTTATAATGTTTTGCTTTGTCTTCTGGAGATGTCTTTTCAAACTTCATCTTCAGTTCTTTTACTTCAGAATTTATTCCATTTGCTTTGGACACCCTATGTTCAAGAGCAAGTTTCAGAGTTTATGCTCACATCTACTTTGGTCTTTTCATTCTTTCCTGAATTTTGAATGATCTCTTTCTTTTTTCATGTGTCATATATATTGTTGAGATAGACTGTAAATTCAGGTAGGATATAACCAAGGTCCTATTTTAGCTCACATGAGCTTATTTTAATTTTCTTCAGTGTCAATCTGACTTGCATATGAGGAATTTATGTTCTCTTCCACATTGCCCTTTATCTCCTTTTGGCTGGTGATCTTGAATTTTTCCACCACCTATTCCCATAGATGTGATCTATTTGATTCCTGTGTATTCCATGTGATAAGGTCCACATATATTGTCACTGTTTATATTGTTGAAAAAACATTTACAATGAAGAAATCATGTTCTTGAAAAATTCTATCATGCAATCCACAGTATCTTTTCAATCACTAAAGCTATATTTTCTACATATTATCCTAACTCTTTGTTTCCAACTTTCACATTCCATTTGGCAATTATTATTAATGCATCTTGATTGATTTGATGCATTTCAGACTGAAGAACTAGGTAGAATTCTTCCATTTCTTCATCATTGGCTTTAGTAGTTGGTGAAAAAAATTGAAAAACAACTGCATTAATTCATCTTATTTGGAAGAGATATAGCATTGTCTTTGAAGATAAATATAAAAAATTTTTTGGTGGTGAATGCAATGCCATCTCTCTTGAATATATTATTTCTGGCATACATATCATCTGATTGTTAAATTTAAAATAGTTAATGCTAGTTCAGGTCAGCTCACTAATACCTAAGATATCAATCTTTAGTTTGTTCCATTTAATTTTTGATGACTTCCAATTTTCCCATCTTCATACTTTGTACATTCCATATTCTGATTACTAATGAGTGTTTGCAACTGTTTCCCCTCATCTTTTGTTGTACCGCATCAACAAATGAAGACCTTGAGAGCTTTATTCCATCCAGCCATTAAAATCACCTCTACTTTGCAGATGCAGCTTTTTCTCAGTAATATTTTGAATTTCTTCCAATATGAGAAGTTCATCTCTGGCACTATATCAGACAATGATCTGCTATTATTCATAAGGTCTTCAGTGGTTAGGTTTTTTTCTTTTCATTTGTGGACCACTTCTTCCATCTTCCTACTCTGTTCTTAGTCCCCTGGCCCACTGAATTCTCTTTACCATGGATGACTTTGCTGGTGTTTGAAATACCAATTACGTGGCTTCCAAAAACACAGCAGCAATCAAGGCACCACTGTTCTATAAGCTGGCAGACAAATGAATAGCCTTTTTTTTAAGGAAATAAAGTACATTCACACACACAAAAAAATATTTTCTGTATCATATGAAAATAGTGCAGTTTAAGCAAACAGTATTACAGAATTGCCTAGAACACGTGAATCAAAGCATTCCTAGGACAGATTATATTTAGTCATCCAAAATGTGAATATGCAACAATAAATAACAGAGAAATATTTTAAAATGATGTATTTAGATGAAAATCCTCTACTGATACTTTCTGAAAGGGTAATAAAACAGCATTAAAGATCATTAGAAAGTATCAAACCATGTCTGAATTGGTGGGATTAATATATGTACTTCAGTAAGTGGCATGGAAAGGGACATAACTGACCTCCTTTAATTTCCCTATTGCCCCAAAGCAGGAATTAGACTTGTGTCCATGTTCAATCCTCTGTTAACTAGTCTTACACCAAACATTTCTCCCATGCCACTCATTTATGCTAGATTTGATAATTGATTGCAATGGTCAAGCACAACTCACAGATGATACTCAAAATTAATGAGTTTTATTAGGGAAGTCAATAGGATACCACATGTCAGAAACAGCAAATAGTCATTGGTATGCTAAGCCAGTAATCAAGTCTCTCCCTCTGGTTTTCAGCCTTTTAGTCATGTGGTAACCAAGTCTATCAGCCATGAAGTCCCTTGCCTCTGCCAGGAAGCCAGCATGAGCATCACTCTGTCCTAGAGTCACCTCACCTCGGACCAGACTGAGAAAAGGTAGCCTATAGTCCCTGCTCTGCTCTTTGAGTCTCCATGTCACAGTCTCTGATGCCTCTGGTCTTGACAGAGATCTTAGATGTGCACTTCCAAGATTGTCAGGTTTCTCTCTCTGCTCCCGCTGCAAAGGTGGCTCATCCTTATAGCCAGGGGATTGGTAATAAAAATTGACCCATTCTCTCTCTTAGCATTACACACGCCCTATTTATATAGTCCCATCCAATCATATGTTGGAAGTTACAGAGACTTGGAAAGAAGAGTCACATTAAGAAATTTTACTCCACCAAATATACTAATGTTGAAGGATATATGTAATATGATATTAATGAAAGTAAGATTAATAAATAATACACTCGCAGTCATTTTAATTTTAATTTCCTGTAAGTATTTATTTATTTGCAAGTAAGTAGAAAAATAGTAGAGAAACATACACAACACCCACACCCACATACCCACACACCTACCTATGCCATGACTTTTGAAAAGCTACTTTTGGAGGAGGTAGTAAAGTTAGAAAGATTTACCTATAAGCTGGACTCATTTGACACACTTTCATATTCTTTAATGTTTTATAATCATTTTCAGTTGATCTTCTTCTTAGTTTGTAGTAGTTGTGTTCTACAAGGGTGCTTTGGACACCAAGCCATTTTCCTGAGGAAAATTTGTGATTAAATTTCTGTGTCAATAGCTAATATATCAACTTGCTTAAATGTGTTTCTTTTCAATACATTTTATTTCTTCCTTGTATACCCCCCAAAAAGTATAGGTAATGTGTTTCACAATAAAACAATACTTTATAAGGATTTAATATCATATTTATCATGGGTAATTTTATTGAAATTTTGTTGACTTCTAGTCTTAAAATGAGACCATCCACTGTGGATTTTAAAAACTCAATCATTTTTTCAGGAAACTACAAGCTCAGCAGCTTTTAAAATCTTTTTATCTTGTCCATAGATTGAGTACAAAGTATACATGTTATAGTAACACTTTAGGGAGTGCTTTCATATATGTATTGGTGAATTTTTTCTTCCATTTTCTGGACATAATGTATTCTTGGTAAATTGATATTGAACCCAAGAGTAGTAGTGCTAACCCACATAACAGTTTAATGAATATGTCCAAGGGTATATTATTTTTAAAGTAATGCTATGATATCATATAAACCTTTATTAAACAAGCAATATCAAACTGTGAAGCTGCTGTCTCTTGGTACAGCCTCGATCTATGTCTATACATTTATGAAGAGTGTTATCTTCTTTCTAACACTTATTGGAAGAATTCTGAGGCTTTCAATTTACAACAAATGAAAATGACTGTTTGGAAGACCCAAGGGACTTTTTGTCCCCAAATTCTTTGAAAAGTTCTTTGAACTTTGGGAACAGAAGGAAGTCTGAAAGGTTAGAGCAGGGCTGTAGGGTGAATGGGGTGAGGTTTCCCAGTGACATTCTCAGGAGGACATCCTGGCTCCTTTCAAAGAATGAGCAAGTGTCTTAGTGGAAAAAAGCACTGCACAACTTTCCTGGTCTTTTTCTCACAAACCTTTTTTTTTTTTCTTAAAACTTTTTTATAATAAGCCCCTGTTTTCATTCTGTGTCCTTCAAGAAAATCCATCAGAGCACCCCTTAAGAGTGTCAAATTACATTTGCCCTAACACTCTGAGCTAACCTGTCTGCCATGCATCTAACTGGCCCCACAGATTCCCAGGGAACTCGCTGTTTGATTGGCCCTAATGAGACTAAGGGGAGAAAGTAAGACTTTCTACTTTCATAAAAAGTTACGGTCTCAGAAATTCACAGAGGCTATTCTACCCTGTCCTATAGAGTTACTGTGAGTCAGAGTCGACTTGATATCAGGGAGAGTTTGAGGAATGAGACTAAGAAAAATCTATTTCTGAGATAACTTTTTGGCAGCCATCCACTGATCACACAGACATGGCTGTTAAGAATGAAACTGTGCACATATGAGCTAGAACAATAACAGCGATACTTTTGGCTCACCCTGGTATTGCTCCGACCACAGTCAAATTAAATTACACACAATGAACAGAAAAAGATTTGGAAAAACATGAACAATTTGCAAATTAAACAACTTACTTCTAAATGATACATGGACTTAACAAAATCAATTTTAATGAGAATTGTATTTTTAAAAAGCAAAACCCAGTATATAAAAATGTGTTGAAAAAAATAAATAAAAAATGTATTGAATACAGATAAATTGGTGCTTACAAATGTGTGCATATTAAAAATCATGAAATGTCACGAACATATTATTAGCTTCCAGTTAGAAAAAAGAACAAATAAAACCCAAAGTATGCCGAAGAAAGACAATACAAGACATCAGAACAGAAACTAATGAAATTAGAAACAGACAAATTATAAACATAACAATATTCTTCTAGTGTATAGATTGTTTTCTTTTATGTAGAAGAGTTTTTTGAAGACCAAAGTTATTAAATTAGATGAAGTCCAATTAATGATGTTTTTCTTTAAAATTTATAATTCCTATATTTCATTTAAGAAATCTTTGTCTGATTCAAATCACTTCTCCTATATATTTCTTTTAGATGTGTTGGTGCTTATATTGAAGTCCATGATGTATTTCAAGTTATTTTTCTGGGTATTGTTATGATTATCGTATCTGATATTTTAAAAATATAGTCTCTGCTAGTTTTATTTCTCTATTTCATAAGCATTAGATAATTGGTAGTCAGCTGAGGTGAGACTGGATCAGAACTGTTACAAACTCCCGAGTTTTCCACACAGCTGCCTTTTTTCTGGAACTCTAGCCTGTCCATTGGCTATCCCAAAATCTCAGTGGGGTTCACTTAAAAATACAGATTTTCAAGATTGTGTTGGTCTCACTTTCCTTATACGGTGGTCTGTAAAATTTCTCCAAGCAATACACCAAACTTACTGCTACCGAACCTAATTTGGCTCATAATAACCCTATAGTATGGGCTAGGAAGCCTTGTCTTTCTCTCTCCTAGGCAATGAACTGGGGTAATTTTATTGTTTCTAGGTGTGGTGCAGTTAGTCCTGGCTCATATTGTGTGTATGTTAGGTGCTATCGAGTTGCCTCTGACTCATAGTAACCCTATGTAAAAGAGAATGAAACACTGCTCTGTCCTGCATGCACCATCCTCACAATTGTTTATATGTTTGAGCCCATTGTTGCAGTCATTGTCTCATTCCATCTTGTTGACAGTATTCCTATAATTTACTGACCCTTTACTTATTAAGCATGATTTTCCTGCACAGGGACTGGACTCTCCTAACAAGTTGACAAAAGTCTTGTTAGCCTCCCTTAAAGGAACATCATGGCTGTACTTCTTCAAAGACAGATGTCTCTGTCCTCCTTGCAGTACACGGTGTTGTCAATACTCATCAGCAACACCAAGAACCAAAGACACCTTATTCATTGCCTTATTCATTACCCAACTTTCACACACATAAAAGGCCATTGAAGATTACAAGACTTCAGTCAGATGCATTCTTGTTCTCAAAATGAGAACTTTAAGGAGGTTGTTTTCAGTAAATTTGCTCAATGCAATACCTCATTTGATTTTCTTGATCCAATGGTTGCAGATCCATGCAAAATTAGATCCCTGTCAGCCTCAATATTTTCTCCATTTACAGGTACCATTGTGAGGAGTTTTGCTTTCTTTATGTTGAGGCATAATACATACTGAAGTCTACTTTAAGATTAAAGAGTCCAGCTCTCTTACAAATAAGCAGGTTTGAGAGGGCATGATCTGCAAAGAGAAAACTTGTAGGCAAGAAATAAAAGGATAGATAGGAGATAAAAGGATAGATGCAGTTAGGGCACAGGGACCCTGAGGCATAGTCATTTCAGGGCCCAGACATTTATTCAAGGGAGGTTTATATGCACTCCCGGTCACATAGCCTGCACCTCATGATAGGTTTCTATAAAAGGGACGGTTGACAATTATTTGAGGGTATACAAAGAAACATTAATACATCAACCAAGCTCTTCACCAGCAGGAAGGGAGGATAGTGTCAGAAAAAGGGAGTAGCTGATATTTTGCAGACTGTTGCACTTCTGTAGATTTTTCCAGGAAGCAGGAGGCAAAGTGTCCCTTTTATCTCAGGTGGAGAGATAAGCCAGCAGCTGTTTCATCAGTACCCTGGGTTGAGCTGTCAGCATGTTCCTATGGGCCTTGAACCATGGAAGGGGGTGGTCCTGTCCCATTTGCCTAGGGAAAAACAGCTTTACCTCCACAATCTATGGTCTTTGAGCTTCATCACTAACTGCTTCAAATATTCTTTGCTTTTAGCAGGCAAGGGTGTGTCATCTATGTATCCCAGATTATTAATGAATTTTTTCTAAACTTGATGTTGTGTTCTTTTTCACATAGTCTAGCTTCTCAGATTATTTGCTAAAAATACAAATTGGATAAATATAATGAAAGGGGATAAACCTGGCATGCACCTTTCCTGATTTTGAACTATGCAATACCCCATGTTATGTTCAAATAACTGATTCATGAACTATATGTTCTATGAAAGAACAACTAAATGTTGTGAAACTTCCTTTATTCACCATGTTATATATGATATTTTATAACTCACATAATTGAATGCCTTTACTTAATCAATAAAGGACAGGTAAATATCATTGTGGTGTTCTTTGCTTTCAGCAAAGAACCATTTGATATCATCAATGATAACTCTAGTTTCAAATTTTCTTCTATATGTAGCTTGAACATTGGGCCATTACCTATCAATTTATACTGGGACAATTTTTGAAATATCTTCAGCAACATTTTACTTCTATGTGATATTAATAATATCATTGATAATTTCTGCATTCTATTTAGTCACCTTTCTGTGGAATGGGCACAGATATGGATCTCTTCCAATAAGTTGTCCAATTAGCTGTCTTCTAAATTTCTTAGAAGAAATTAACTGAGTGAACAGCTTAAGTAATGTGTCTATTTGTTGAAAGATTTCATTGGTATTCCATCAATTCCTAGGGCTTTTTTTTTTTTAAACCATTGCCTTAAGTGAAGCTTGGGTATTTCCCTTCAATGCTGTGACTCTTGATCATATGTTGTCTTATAAGATAGCCGGATGCCAACCAATTATTTTTGGTACAATAACTGTATTCCTTCAATGTTCTTTTTTTCCTATACCATCGAATATTTTGCTCATAGAATTCTTCAGTATTACAACACAAGTCTTGGATTTTCCTTCCATTCATTTAACTTGAGAGATATCTTTCTTTTATTTTTCTAATTCCAGATTGCTGCTTCCTTCACACTTCACTACAACAAGTTGCCTTCTTTTGTTGCTTTCAAAGTCTTGTATTCATCTTTTTTACTTCATTATTTCTTTCATTCATTTTAGCTTTTATATATTTGAGAACATATTTCAGAGTCTCTTCTGAAATCCATATTCTGTCTTTCCCTCTTTTTTTAAAGAACTTTTGTTTTTTTCTTATACAAAGGACATCAAAGGGTTCATGGAATAATTCCATGATGTTTTCATTCTAGTTTTGCATAAGCTCAGAAGCTACTTCATATAATATTCTTAGTCTCATTTCACAGGTCTGGTAATTAATGTTTGATGCATCCAATTGATTCTTGAGATTTCTTTCTTTTTTTTTAATTTAGTAGAATCTTTTTTCATTCAGAAAACAAACAAACAACCCCCCAAACAAAGTTTTCCAACGACACACAGGAGGAGGGATGGGTAGGGGGAGTTGTCTTTCCATCCAGCCCCGACCCCCACCCCATATGGTTTTGGCAGCAATAAGGGGTGTGGGGTAACATCCCCAAGAATAAGAAATGGTGTGTGGTGGGGGAAAGGGAGGGGGTTTCAAAAGCAGTGGGAAGTGATGGCGGGAAGGGGCAGATGAGGTCAGTACTGGGAACGCAGCATGTGGGAAGCCATTTCATAACATGTCTTGTTGATCAAATCACTGTGGACACCTTCTTTGCCCATCAGTAGGACTAGTGTCTTGGCAGTCAGGGTGACAGTGAGGTTGAAGGTGGGGGCTCCGCCAGTCCTCTTGGTGCAAAGATCCATGGTAGATTCCCCGTCCAGTAGCAGTGATTCCCAGATCACAGAACATTTCCGGCCCCCAAGTGTCAGTCCATTCATAAAAAAGCTTGAGCAGTCTTTACCAACAAGAACTCCAACCTCGGCTGGCTGTGATGTTGATGAAGGTTTTCCTGGTGAGTCCTAGCCCAGATGGCCGCGTCCTGACACTTCCCATCCGCCACGAGGTTGCTGATGTAGGTGTTCCACCAGGCCATGGCCTTGCTACTTGGGCTGCTTCTCAGTGCTTCTGCTGGGCTTGGGCTGAGCTTGGGCTGCCTCAGGCCAGCGGGCAGGCTGTGGAAGGGTGGGCTGGGGAGGCAGAGATCTTGGGGCACGCGCTGTCGGGACCGCAGCTCTGTTCGCTGTGGAGATTTCTTAATTCGCATTGGATATACTCAAGTTTGTACTATAGCTCTTGTGCATTTCTGTTAATTTCCTTCAGCTTCAACTTAAACTTGCATTTGAGCAATGGATGATATGTTCCCCAGTTGATCCTGACCTTGGTTCTGCTGATGATATTAACCTTCTGCATCATCTCTTTACACTGATTTGATTCTGTCTATTCTATCTGTAAAGATCCATCTGGTCACCATGTATGTGTCCTTTAATATTCACTTCTACCACTCATCTGTCAGTTTTTCACATTGTGGTGGTTTGTATGATGCTGTGATGCTGGGAGATGCCATTGATACTTCAGAGAACATGATTGCCAATGATGGACAGGCTGCAGACAAGGCAGATTAGGAAAATGCAG
>NW_022103907.1:15771721-15811862 GCF_000313985.2 Echinops telfairi | reverse complement strand
GGGGGCGGAGAAGACTAGAGAAAACGTGACTAAAATATGGTGAGATAATGCTACATGTTAATACATTGTTATGATATTGACAGAGAAAGGATGCTGGTGTTCCTTTCCAGGATCTTAATCATGTTTATCTAACCTCTATGAGGTTAGATCAGTGAAGACAGAGATCTGAAATAAAGAAGCTAGACTAGTAGTGGTAAGCTGAAATTCAAGCTATTTGTTAGCACATGGCTGTATGCTGAAAACTAAGAGAAAAGGAACAGAGGGAGACAGCTTCACCATTTGAGAAATAAGATCTGGCTAGTAGATGAGGAAGGTTAATTGAATTAATGTTCTCACGAAGCACATTGTTAATGTAGGAAAATGACTCTGAATATGACTTCTTATAATGAGATTGAGCGTTTATAAAAAAAGCCATTTTAAAATTAGCTGGGGGGGTAATAGAATCAATTCAATCATGATTTACCAGAAAATATGGCATTTAATTGGAATTTTAATATTTTTCCTTAGTTTTTTTTTTAACACATCTTTTATACTCATGGAGAAACTAGTCTGTAAAGAAGTTAATGATTCAATTTTCAGGTTACATAACACTATTGAGAAAGGCTAGCAGTTTCCAGTTAAAAAAAATATATATATCCCCAACCTGTCAAGGAAGAAAGACAGTGAAGACATAATCAGGATTAAGTCAGGGTAGATATCTTCTACAAAGCCACATCCTGCTCAGCCCTAACCACATCACATGACAACTAAAATGGATATTGGATCTCCGAAGAAAGCACCACAGCCTGGCTTAATGCGCTGGCGTCTTTCTCAACCAATATTCAAGTTAACGGCTGTGACTGCAGTTTTGCTTCCGCACTGTAGGCAAGAAGAAAGAGCAGAGAGGACGTCTGTGGGTTGAAACGGTTCTCAGAGTCAGACTGTAGGTGCCCGAGACGTTGCTCTTCGTGGAGAATTCGGTTTTGATGTCTGAGAGCTGAGCTGCAAAGTAATGGTAAGTTTTGAATCCCTTTCATGTATAATGATACCTTTGTCCATTTGTACTTCAACCCTGAATTTTCTTTTCCTTGACGTCTTACTAATTCATGCTTCTGGGGAGTCTTTCAAAGAAGGAAACTTACCCTGAGGAAAAAAAAGGGAAGCCAAGTCTAATTGACTACACTTTCCTATGGCTCAATGCTGAGGAGCAAAGCTTTCTAGTCTCTGCCAATTGGCAAGAGTTTTAATGACAGGCTTCCAGGATCAAAGCAGACCCTTGAACTTCTCTTAACAGGAAATTGAGTGTTGGACATTGACATGTAAAACCTTATTCATGGCAGAAACAGAAATCTGAGATTAGCTGAATATTAACAAGCTTCCTACATGGAGAACAATTCAGTATGCTGCCTGTTAGCCCAGGCACGGAGAAACAAAGCAATAGAGGCCGAGAGAGTGCATATAATTGCTGTTTGGTCATAAAGACTTGAGCAATCATCTGGTCCAAGTCTCACAGTTGGTGTGGTAATCAGTTGGTATGGCAATACAACCACACAGAGCAGTTTGCAGTCATATATTGAAATACCAATAATTAACAATAAGTAAAGTGCTACGGTGGCGATGAAACGCGCCCACCTTACATGTGGGCATCACTCTCTCCTGATTCCAGGAGATGATTTTGAGGGAAATAAAGAGTAGAGAAGTAGGAGGCAAAGGATCCAGCATCTACTTTCTGCTCTACTCATCAAGCGGTTGTGGCTCATGATTCCTTTCCTTTCGGTCTCAGCGTCTTGATCTATAAACTGCAGCAACTTCCATCCAAACACAATAAAACTTTGCTCTTATCCCATAATCCTAAGAAGTGAAATTGGAAGTTATATCCCTGTGTGACAACATTTATGAAATATTAGTGGCTATTAGAGGATATAAAAATACTCTTCAAGATATTGAGGAGGCAGCTTCAGAATAAGATCGATGCTTTCACCCCCTTGGTGATGAACCTTGATACTGAAGGGGCACAGAAGCAACAGGAATTTTCAACCAAATGTCTCTTTGTATCATGTTCTGTGTAGCCGTGTAGCTATTTCTCTGTTACCTTGAAATTTCAATGAAATTCCCAGTGCTGAAACAGTAGGGGCCACATCAAAGAAACGAAGAAGTTGCATTTGTTTGTTCCTTTTCTAGCGATGAGCGAATCTTAAAAGCACCAGTTCCACTTTCTCTGCTTCTAAACTGACATAAGTAACAGATTAGGAGTTTGGGGATCTCTGAAGGAGTATAGAGTCGGACTGTGGGGAAGGGAAGAGAGAATGAAGAGCGTGTTCTTCAAGCTTACTCAAGCTTGTATTCGTTTTCCACCACTGCCATGTGAACCACAAATATACCAACTTAAAACCATAAAAACATGTTATATAGCTCTGTAGCTCAGAATTTTAAAATGGACCTCGGGGATAAAATAAAGTGTGGGAACAGGACTGTGCTACTTTCTAGATGGTCTAAGAGACAATCTGTTCTTAGTGTTTCTATTAGTGGCTTCTAGAAGAACAAACAAATCTGTTTTAGAAGAACAGCAATTAGAATGCTCCTTAGAAACAAGAATGGCAAGACTTTGTTTTATGTATTATCAACAAGTTATTGGGATGGGCCAATACCTGAAAAAGGACCTTGGTGAAATAGCATGGGGGTTATAGCTGACCTCCTTCAGATACACAAAGGGACTCCAACTCTAGGAATGACTCCTATAGACAGAGGCTAGGCATTCCTCCACCTTCCATCCTTCTTGATCTTATTCTGGAAACACTATCCCTCCCATAGCACTCTCCTTCTCTGCTGGTTCAATTATCTATTGCAATGCTTCCACAAAACACAGCCAATATTCGTAATTATAGGGATTTATTGAGTTAACAGGATACCACAAGTCAGGATCAGAAACATGAAGGATACAGTCCTTTGTCAAAAGTAACAACACTTCTCAATCTTGCCAGCATTCATATTTCTCTCTCAGGTCCTCTGTCTCTCAATTGCATGACCTTCCTGCCACTCTGTCTCATTGTCTCCTGGTTGTTCCTTTGCTCTGTCCCATAGTCTCCGTGCTGTGTCCTCTGTTGCCTTTTCCAATTCAGGTGGGAATCTTACATGCACTCTGTCTTGATCACAGGATTCCTCTATCTGCCTCTGAGATGACTCATTTTTATAGCCAGTGGAATAGTGAAACTGACCCACCCCTGAGTGATTTGGATGCTCCCTATCAGGTGTTAGGTGAGTTTACAAAGACTGAATCTAAATAGAAGCGCCATAGGAAGTCATTGCACTTCACTGCAGACATCGTGCTTGGTAAAGTAGAGGAGGAGTGAAAAAGAAGGGAACTTTCAATGAGATAGATTGGCAGAGTTGCTAAAACAATGGGCATAGGGCTGGGTAGTGTTTCGTTGTACACAATGCATTATGAGTTGAAACTGATCTGACACCTAAGAACAGGAGCGGCTTCCCACAATCCATGACACACATCCCCTTCCTCTAATGTTAAAACCAGGAATGGTAAGTTGAGTCAGTCTCACCCCATTCTGACTCTGACTCTTCTGTCTCTCGCTTCAATGTTAAGGACATTAGTGATTACAGTGGGCCTACTGCGGCCATTCAAGAGAACAACTGACGAGAAAACGTAATTGCACCTACAACTTTAACTTCTTTAAAGCAACACATTCAGGAATAAGTTGAGAGAGTAAAATGTCAATCCTCTGTTCACTTGAAGTTTCTAGGACTTTGGCTGAAATAGTGATAGGGGAGATTGGGAGATGTTTAATAAAGGAGAGTTTATAGTTTTCATCAACTCGATTTATTTTTTTCATTTGATAATTACCTGAGAACTCTGAAATGCATTCAAGATGTTGTTAAAGCATGGCTTTCCTCCAAATATAGACTTTATTAGAGTTTTATGCCATTTATGAATTAATGAAGCACCCAGTAAAATGCTACAACTGGTTCACAAAACATTTTAAAGTTAAGATATTGACAGAATTAGAAGATTACTGAGGTGGCTACAAAACTGATTAATATTGAACAGAGCTATATATCTTTAGGATTATTGATTTAATTAAGCACAAATCTTTTGCATCTCTATCAGGCAAATGTCTATAAAGTTATGAGCTTTAAGGATGAGGAAAACAGTCATTCAAATGTAAAAATATGCAAATAGGCCCCAAACCATATTTTCCACAATTAACATCTATCATCTCTAATGCTATCTGCTTGTGAAAAATAGATTCAAATTAAGTCTATTGTTTTTAGGTGGCATGAAGTCAATGCAGACTCTTAGCAAGCCTGTGGACCACAGAATGAAGCCGGGCCCTGTTGGCCACCACCCTCCCAACTGTCCTTAGGCTTGGGCTCATGGCTTCAGTCACTGCGCCATTCCATCTCATTCTGACCTTCCATTTTCCACTGACACTCTACCGAGCATGATGCCCTTTGCTGAGGACTGGCTCTCTGGATGACATGTTCAAAGTGCATGAGATGAATTCTCACCCATTTGGCTTCTAAAACACACCCTGATTCTCCTTCCTCTAAGACAGGGTTTTGTTGTTGTTGCTGCTGTTGTGCTGGATGTTCACCATACTTTCAAATGCATCACTTCCTTTTTCAATTTCCAACTTTAACATGTACGAGGCAATTAAAAATATCATGACTTGGGGCAAAAGTAGAGCACCCTATTCCTCAAAGCTGTATCCTTACTCTTGAGCACTTGACAGAGGTCTCGTGCAGCAGATTTGCCGATGCAATCTGTCGTTTGCTTTCCTAATTGCTGCTTCCATGAGTCTTGACTGTGGCTCCACGGAAATAGAAATTCTTGACAACTTCAAGCTTTTTCCTGTTTATCATGATTTTGTCTATCAATCCAGTTGTGAGGATTTTTGTTTTCTTTATATTAAGTTGTAATCCATACCAAAGACGACAGTTCTTCATCGTCATCAACAAGCACTTCAAGTCCTCCTCGATTTCAGCAAGTAAAATTGTGTTATCTGTGTATTGTAGATTGTTTAACCAAACAGACTAATACTACAGGTTGTCGAGAAGCTATTTTCTTGCACATGAAAACAGCAACTGTATCCTTTAGTCTGTATCAGTTCTGGTGCCCCCTTTACAACAAATGAAACATGGCCATATCTTGCATAATTTTTTATTTTACTTAGGTGAAGCTTTGCTGAGCACATTAGGAATTTTACATTCCACAATTTATGAACATTGTGTTTCAATGCATCCATTCCAACCCCTTCAATATATGCTATCTTATCCTACCTCCTCCCAGTGCTCTCTGCTTTCCATTTCTTTTCTTTCCTGACCCTCTGTCCATGGGAAATACTACCCTGTTGATTTTAAAGGTCATTTTCATGATTGTTGTGCTTGTCTCTTGTTGAAGCTGCCGATTGTTTTAAGTCTCTTCCAACAGAAGGGCTCATTTTCTAGCACTCATTTGGACAGTATTCTGCTTATGGGATTTTCACTGGGTAGTTTTCAGAAGTAGAGAACTTAGCTTCTCTTAATCTTCCAACGTGGGTGGCACTGTGGTTCACATAGCTTGAAATAGGGCAATATACATTACATTATCATAACAACACACCAACCACCGAAGTATGACAAATTATTAGAAGGGTGATGGTAAAATAGAATATAATGATCTTGTTGCTTACTTTTTTTGCTCGAAGACTTGCATGTTATGGGATGAACACAAAATTGTAGCTTCAGCTTTAATGTTAAAATGGATAGAAATCCAACAATTCCTTAACCCACGTATGAATACCTTCTGCTGACAAAACAATTATTATTTGAAATAATGACATTGGAATCCATGCTTTATTAAGTAGAACTGGAGAAAATAGAACAGTGAAATGATCTCTTGTCTGACCTACCATTTAATCATAATCTGATGTAGTACAGTGGTTCATTTGATTTCCCACCATGGGTAGCCTGGCTCATCATTATAACTCTAATGAGAACTTCTATTAAATATTTACTTAGAAAACAGCTGTTGGTTAATTGCAACCACTGGTTAGAGTTTAAGTAAAAGTGAAATTATGTGACTAAATCTGATGCTCAACTCATTACACTTCTTATGGAAGCAAAGCCAAGTGTGGTCCGCATACAATGGGCAGCCTTAATGTGAGCCATTCTCATAGGAAAATAATTTTGAACTGTACAAAATAAACTCAATACTCATTTTTAGGCAACAATTTTAATGCTACAAGAAAGGAGGGCTTGCACTTGCCAAAATGGAGAATAGTGAGAAAAGTTTCATTCCTACATTTACAGCATCCTGTTTATTTGTTTTTTAATAATTTTAGGGGGGGGCTCATGCACAATCCATACAACCATCCATTGTATCAAGCACATTTGTACATATATTGCCATGATCATTCTCAAAACAGTTTCTTTCTAATTCAGCCCTTGATATCAACTCCTCATTTTCCCCCTCCTTCCTCCACTCTGCCTCCCTCATAAACCCTTGATCATTTATAAATTATTATTATTTGTTCATGTCTTACACTGACCAATGTCTCCCTTCCTCCACTTTTCTGTTGTTCCTCCCCCTGGGAGGATTTTATAGGTATATCATTGTGATCGGTTCTCCCTTTCTCCCCCCACCTTCCCCTTCCCCTTCCCCTTGTGGTATAGCTACTATCAATATTGGTCCTGAGGGATTTACTTGTCCTGGATTCCCTGTGTTTACAGCTCTTATCTCTACCGGTGTACATGCTCTGCTCTAGCCGGATTCGTAAGGTAGAATTGGGGTCATGATGGTGGTAGGGAGGAGGCATTAAAGAGCTAGAGGAAAGTTGTATGTTTCATCGGTGCTATACTGAACCGACTGCCTCATCTCTTCCTTGTGACGCTTCTGTGAGGGGATGACCAATTGTCAAAATGGACTTTGGGTCTCCTCTCCCTCCGCCCCCTCATTCACATCGATGTTTTGAGTCTGTGACAGCATGCAGTTTTTATTTCTCATTGCCTCCTACATCACATGTATTTCCTCTGAGTATTTCAGGCTTTCGGCTCTTCACTCCCTTTTTTATTCAGTCAAGACTCTCAGGTTTTGACACCTCAACGGGCTGTGCCTGCTCCACTCCTGACTGAGACCCTGAGAACCATGATTTTGTGTCAGTCTTGATGTCAATGTTTTACATGCATACATCACTGAGCATTCAGATACAAACACAACTGGGATAATCAGTGCCGTCTACATAGGTAATTCAACATTTTCAAACCCATTGTTTTCTAGTTGATTTTGACTAGCATGTAGAAAAGGGTAAACCTGCCTCATAGGGTTTCCAAAGCTGTAATCTTTACAGAATTAGACTGTTTCAACTTTCTCCTGAGCAAAGCACTGCGGCAGGTATATTCAAAGCACCAACTTTCTGACTAGCTGCCAAGCACTTAACCACGGCACCACCTGGGCTCCTAGATAATACAAAATCTGCCTTGTAATCTGTGAAGTTCAGCACAGACTCTAATACGTTTCTCAATAGTCATTTTTAAATGTTGCTCTTTATTTCTAACTCTGACTTGAGATGATATGATCTGGCCTCATTGAGTAAATAGTGACACCATATATAAGCTTGCTTATTTTTTATAACTTTTAAATAATTTTTTTAAAATTATTTAATTTTAAATAATTTTATGTCCCATTCTAGCCTCCTTCCCATAACCCCTCCCCCCATACTTATGGCTGTTTTTTGGAGGAGCACTGGTCATATAGTGGTTAGGTGTTGGACCATTTTACTTCACTAACGGGTTATAGTCCCAGAAACTCATAGGGGCAGTTCTATCCTGTCTTATAGGTTCACTATGAGTTGGCAGGGACTTTTTGGTCTGTCTGCATGTGATCTTTTACCATTTGTATTCTCAGTTTTAAAATGTCTTATTAATTATAACCCATTTTAGTTATATCCTCAGCCACCTACTCTTCTGCAGTTTTCTCCTCGGCATAAACATTTGAGTTCACTCTTCAATATTCAAAGAATATGAACCTTGGACTGCCAAAAGAACAAACAAGTCTATATTGGTACAAGTTCATCCAGAATGTTCCTTAGAACCAAGGATAACAAGACTTCATCTCAAGTACTTTGGACATGTTGAAGAGTAGCTACAACAATGGGTTCAATAAAGGAAAACAATTGTGAGGATGGCAGTGTTTTATTCGGTTGTACTTAGGCTTGCTATAAATTGGAACTAACTTGATGACATCTAACATATAAATGTATTTATAAATAAAATGAAAATTCTAAAACTAAAAGCAGAAAGGGAAGCAAACAAACACCAAAACTAGTCTCTTTTATGTCAAACATAGTTTTTATGTTCAAATATCAAAATTATCCTATTTCTTCCCTTCTTTGCCAAGTTATATTTTAAAGAAGTAAATTACATCAATGGCCTCATTTTTACAGCTCGTTGTCTTATCCGATTATGATCTATTTTTGCATGTCTTCCATTGGTAATGGTAATAAATTTCATCATAGTAAAGGATTAGAATAAAATGTGCAAAGACCTCAATGTAGGAAACCAAAAAGGAAGAACACACTCAGCATATCTCAGTGTGAAAAACTAAACGAACGTTTCATTCCAGGAGTTGCAATATTGAAGATTTGTATGGGGGAAATGTGAATAATGCAGCAAATATCAAAAGAAGATAGAATACATAGAGTCATTGTTTCAAAAACAACTAATCATCATTCAACTATTTCAATAGCTAGAACATGTTCAACAGTCAATGGTATTGAAAGAAGACCGAGTTCCTCCAAAGTTATTAGTGAGAAACTAGGCTCTATGAATTTGAAGCATGCTAGTTGAAACGTTTCAACAAATGGATGCAGCACCAGCAGCACTCACTAGTCTACACCAAGAAATTTTAAAGTCAGCTACCCGGACCAGCAGTTTGAAGAGTTCCATATTTGTACCCATTCTAAAGAAAGGGGACTCAACAGTATGTGGACATTTTCAAGCATTATTATTAATGTTATATGCAAGTGTTTTTCCTGAAGGTAA
This sequence comes from Echinops telfairi, assembly GCF_000313985.2. Lineage (NCBI taxonomy): Eukaryota > Metazoa > Chordata > Mammalia > Afrosoricida > Tenrecidae > Echinops > Echinops telfairi. The sequence goes on along the minus strand of NW_022103907.1, from coordinate 15,802,850 downwards.
TTTAAATTTGGTTCGGCACTGCATCAATAAAGATCTACCAGAAATTCCAGCAAGATTCATGAAGGAAGTGGAACTAGGACTATTATTACATCATAAAATCTTGGCTGAAAGTAGAGAATATTAAAAAAAGAAAAAGAAAGATGTTTACTTGTGTTTTATTGACTGCAAAGAAATGTATCTGTGTAAATCAGTGTTTCTCAATGTGGACAATAGTGATCCTTGGGGGTGTTGGAACAATCCAAAAGCAAATACCTACACTTTATCCTGGTTTATGATAGTTAGGGTTTTTGTGCCAACATAGCTCCCAAAGAACATATAGGTGGTGTTTTGCCTGTCAATCAGGTCGCAGCTTGATTGAAGGGTATTTTAGACAGGATTCTCTAGAGAAACAAAACCAGGACACTTATGATTTTAGATAGATACAACATAAGAAATAAACAGCTCATTAGTCCACAGAGCAGTACAAATGGCTCAGTTCAACTCACTTCCATGAGACAGTTAATATACTGGCAGTTCTTCAACTCACGAGGGCTGCTGGGTGCAAGTCAAGGAAGCAGACAGCTGAATCTTCTGTAGAGAAATACAGGCAGACCAGCCACAGGCAGCCAACAGCAGGGAAGGTCACCAACAGTCAGCCAGATGACAGGGTCCGACAGTCCCCAGTTCAAGTTATGTATACATCAGCAATGTGGCGAAGCAGGTCTTGAAGGAACCTCAAACTATAGTGACAGTCTATGGGTTGGGTGTCCCACAGGTAGTGTAGCCCACAAGTTGAGACAGAGAACTAGCAAAGGTAGCCACACGTTGGTCCTATAATCAGAGAGCAAGAGACAGAAAGGCAAAGCTCGCCAAGCCATTTATCTCTTTGCGCTTCAATTAAACTGAAAACTTATTAACCTCACATGTGTTTGTTGGCCGGGTTGGCACAGTAATCCTACCTATCATAGAGGGTGACCAGGATAAATGGCTGTCCAAAGTCAGCCTCTTCCTCTTTCTCCATGTAGGGGAAATAGACTTCTTCTGCTTTATCTTCTTTGCTGAAAAACCACACTTGGAGAGCTGCCAGGGCTATGCTAGAGACCTGCTAGACCCCTGGAGATGCTTCCACCGTCATTGGATCCACATGACTCTGCACCAAAAGGCCTGTGACCTTCCTGCATTCTGCATCATTGCATGTGACTGTGTTAGTCTGAAGAGGTTTTTATGGAGTAGTATCAGACTCATGGATTAGATTCAGGCTTATAGACTTGATCTGGACTGAACTGGGCTGTTTGCATGATATATAATTACTTCTTGATATAAAGATCTCTCTCACACAAATATAGGTTTGTTTCTCTTGTCTCTCTAGCTGAACACAATTGGGTCCAAAAACTTTAATTTCCAGGTGGTCAGTAATTTTTCTTTTCTGAAAAGAGGAAAGTAAGTCAAATTTATTTGGGAACATATAGAGTATATTATAGTAATGGAAATATTGCAAAAATGGGAATTTCATAACACTTAATTGTGCTCATATAGAGCCTGTACATAAACCAAGGGGTCATCATTGGAGAGCAAGAGGATTTTTGAATACTTTAAGATCAGTAAATATGTGAGTCAGGGTTGTATTTTTTCACCACATTTATTCAATCTGGATGCTGTGTAAATAATCTGAGTAGTTGGATTATCTGGAGAACAACATGGCATCGGGATTAGAAGGAGGTTTATTAACCAGAGCTATGCAGATGACATAACGTTGCTTGCTGCAAATGAGGAGCAATCAAAGCATTTGCTGATGAAGATGGTAAGCTACAGTCTTCAATGTGGTTTTTGCATAAAAGAAAACCCCTCAAAACTGTATCCATAGACATCATGATAAATGGAGACCAGTTTTAAATTCTTAAAGATTTTAAATTTCTTTGGATTATAAGCCACATTAAAGGAACCAGGAGTCAAGAAATCAAACCTTGTATTGCACTGAGCAAATACATGTGTGATTGTACAACATGCTCATTTCTTCCGTAAGAATCTTGGCCTTCCTTGAATGCTTATGAGCAGTTTAAGTTTATCAAAGTGTGTGCAAAGTCAGAGTCATGCATCATACATGCTTAATATTATTTTATGTGCCTATAGGTCACATGTCAGACACATTCACAGATCCAGGTTTTCTCACATGAGTGTGTTCAAGCACTATTAACTTGGGGCATCTAGAATACATTTTTACTTTCCCTAAATCTGTTTTGAGTTCATAGAATTCATTACTTCGTTCTTTCCCTCCTCTTGCAATCACATTGTCTATGAAAGTTGGTGTTGCTTGGAGCCCTCAAATCAGTATCAGTTCATGGCACCCTGCGTACAACAGCTTAAAACACCACTCACTCCTGCACCATCCTCCCCTGCTGCGTTCTTTTATCCCACTGGAGTAGCTGCTGTGTCAGTGCAGCGGAGAATTGAAAATGCAAGTGGCTATTTACATTTGAATAATTTCGTGGTTGAGTTCTTGTATTTGTGATGAACTACTAAAGAGAGATGAATTCCAATTATAATGACAAATTTTCATTGTCACAAGCTGCACAGAAAAGTGCCTAGATAAGTTTCTTCAAATATTAACTTTTACAGAGGGAAGTTAGCTATCATATGAAGCCATTTGAACTGCAAGGATGCTGGTTCATAAGTCTGCCAATCTGATTCAATTTAAAACCCAAGCAAAACACAGGAAAATAAATTAAAATTCCTGAACAACTACAAATTTGAGTTATGGTTTAATATTAAATATTTTAGAGAGTGAGAGGAACATGCACAACACACACAGTACTTCATCCAACCCTATATTTTGAGATAAATTTATTGTTTTTATAATATTGAAAATTGTTGCACACTATGCTAAGTGATAAGAAGTTCAGAAAAGTGACATCATTTCATATTGAGTTTAATGGGAGAGAATAGTCTCGCCAGAAAGAATGAAGAGTGTGGTATTTCTGAGTTCACTGTCTTTGTATAATGATGCTTCCAAAGGGCACTATGACCATGATGAGTCCTGGTAGCACAGAGGGTAAAGCATTAGCTTGCTGATAACAAGGCCCATGATTCAAGCCCACCAGCCCCTCCCCAGGGCAAGCTTTCGGCAGCCTGCTCCTGAAAGATGTACAGCCTTATAAACACTATGAAGCATTTCTAGTTTGTCATATAGGGCCACTGTGAGATGGGTCTACTCAATGGCAGTGGGTAGAAAGCATCATTATTAAGATAGCTCTGCTAATTACTCCAGATGATTTGTTTGTTGAATCCTCTTGGCAAATCTGCATGGTGAATTCTTTTTCATAGTTTTAGAGATGATAAATCTGAGTTTCAGAAACAGGTTGCATAACTCACCTTTAATGAGTACATGATGGATTATAAATGATGGATATAAATGAGGGATAATATATTGAACCTTGGAGTGGTGTTAGAAGCCATCAAGTTGGATGTGACTCATAATAACCCCCTTTATTACCAAATAAAACACTGCTCGGTCCCCCTCTGGGCTCACAGTCCTTTCTATGTTTCAGCCCATGTTTACAGTTAACTGTGCCATCAGAGGGACTTCTTTTTTGCTGTGAACTGTCTTTTTTATTAATCATTTTATTGGGGGACTCTTAAAAATCTTATGAAAATCCATCATTCAATTGTATTAAGCACACTTGTACATAGGATGCCATCAACATTTCTAAAACATTTTCTTTCTACTTGAGCCCTTGGTATCAGTTCCTCTTTTTTCCTCTCTCTTACCCACCCTCATGAATCCTTGATCAATGATATATTATTTTACTTTGTGTCTTACACTGTCTGTATTCTCCCTTCATCTACATTTCTGTTATTTGTCCCCCTGGGGGGGTTGGCCTATATATCCAACCTTGCAATGGATTCCGTCTTTATCCCCCCTTCTCATCACCCCTCATCCCCCTACCCTCATGATATTGCTACTCCCACTACTGTTCCTGAGTGTGGTTTTTAAAAACCATTTTATTGGGGGCTCGTACAACTCTTATCACAATCCATACATGCTGTGAACTGTCTTATTGAGCTATATTTATCTCTAGGTTCTAATATCCATTGCAATGACTATCGAAAAACTCAGACAAAATTCATCATTGAAAGGTTGGTTAAGAAAGTAAGTAAGTTTTAATGCCAGTGAGAAATTCTCAGGATAGTTGTTTATCAGAACGTGTTGCAGGTCTGCTAATCAGTGCCCAATGGGCATGCCACTGGGCTGTAAGCCTCAACCTGAAGGCATTCACCCCATGCTCCATGGGTCAGCAAGCCCAGATCCCTGAACTAAGTTCCTAGAGACACCCCATGCTAGTAAGCCTTAGCCCAAAAGCACTCAGTTCCACTTTTATGGGTCAGCAAGTTCAACCTCTCCAATTAAGTTCCCAGATGCACCCAACTCCACAAGCCAGTCTCCTGCACAAAAGCACCCATCTTAACTTGCTATGTGGCTTGGGAAGCCCATCACTCTGCTCCAGGTGTTGTCTCCTAGTTCTGCTGTTGCTCAGGGCTCTGAGTCTCTCTCAAGAGTAAGTGTGATGTGAGCTTTTCTGCATAACTCATTTATTTTCCCTTTACCTTCAGCTATTATTTCTTTGTCCTTCCATTTACTATGTATCTTTATCCAAACTTGTCCGTCTTGGCACAAGGCATCAGCTTCAGCTCCTGTGCTAGTTCAGATTGCTGATAGCAAGATCAGTTAAACATGTGCTCCTCCTTCATTGACTCCCATTCATTCTGAGTGGGGCTACACAGGTACAAGACTAGTGAATTATCCAGACCACTGAACAAACAACATGATTCAGACTCAACCCTAGGCTGACAGATGTGCATAGGGTACAATCCATCCTGTCAAGCCTTTGGGAATTCTCACATGTAGAATCAGGGGTATAGTTATAGTCTCTTGCATAGGGATTATCTCTGCTTGCCACTCAAAACTGCCTCCCTGATCCTGGAACCACAGTATCTGGCAGTATCAGGTGATGTGGAGGAGAACTGAACAATGGTGCCAGCATCCTTCCCCATCACCTCAATATTCAGATTTCCCTGAGCATGTAAGAATTGATGTAGTGGATATCTTCCTTCATCCTCCTCATGTTGCATGCAAGAACACACTAATGAAAGTGTTAAACTAACCCCTCATGCCTTTATTTCACCCTGTTTTGGATAACAAATGTTTAAACTGCTAATTCCTATTTTTGATTAAACCAGTACTCTAGAGGTGGTATGGAACATAGTATATGCATCTAATATGATGTTTCTTAGTCCCACTGCTGCATCCTGTGGGCTGGAAAGTATATTTCTTGATCTGAGGAGATACACTTGGGGTCCCAAACCAGTACATATCTTTTGTTCGAACCTTTCAGTGATGTTCCTGGCATCAGCATACTTTACTGGACATGAAAAGCCCAATCCAGAGTAAGTGTCTATTCTTATAAGGATCTATTTGTAGTTACCTGGTATCACTGATAGCATTGGTCCAAAATAATAGATTTGCTGGCTACGTTGTAGCTATCTTCTCTTCACCCCAGTGAATCTGCCCCATGGCTGTAACCTCTGGCAGATAGATCCATCTTTGTGGGCATTTTGTGCTTCAGAGGGTGTAAGAGGGATGTGTCTAATTACAGCCTCTCTCTGCATTGCTGCAGAAGCTTCCTATCCACTTATCTCATGGACCCAACTGGCTACCTTGAGAGTGTACCAACACATTCACTTGCTGGTTACAATCACCTACTGATCCAAGAAGAGGGTTCTTCTGGTAGACATCAACATGGCCTACTCTGATGGGTCCGATAAATCACCTCAGTGCTTTCCATAGGTCTTTACCCCATATAGATATTCCTTTAATAGTCCAGCTTTCCATTACCCATTTGCCTAATCATATATCCAGGCCATTGGTCACTGCTCCCAAATCAATAAAAACTCAAACATATGGGTTCTTACCATTGTCCAATTCTTCCATCACAGATAGGAAGACAGCATGCCTTTCAGTCCAATGAGTTGACCTGTTGTTGTTTCTTCAATTAGTCTCTCCACGTCAGAGGTTGTCCATGTACCCTGGAACTGCCATCTGTGAACCAAGCATCCCTCTGCCCCTGTCCATGTGGCAGTAAGCTCAGGCAGCTTCTCACGTGGTTGATGGTTGGATCCATGGGGAAGGAGGCTGCCTGTCCATGAATATGATGGGTGCCATCCTGAATTCCTCCAGTATCTTGTTCTTGTATGAATCATTACCATTTTATCATGGAACTTCTTTGGGCAGCTCCCTTATTTGAATGCTTCTTCAACATCACCCAAAATGCTATGGGCATCTCAGGTTTCATAATGATTTTATATTCTTCTGTCATTGAGGTCGTCTCAATCAATGCCCAGTAGCAGGCACACAATTCGCTCTAAGGTGTGTGGCAGATTTGGGGAGCTTACTAGCCCAGAAATCCAACAGTTGTCATAGGGCAGTGGTCTCAGGTTTTCTATAAGCTCCAGTCTGAGTAAGCGTGTGTTTCAAGCACTTCCAAAATCATATCTGAATGTGTGCCACAAGGCCCTGCACACAAGGAGATATAACTCAGACATAGTCTGCTGTTGCGGAGGCTTCCATTCAAAAGCAGTTTTCTTCTGAGTAGTTTATAGGTGGGAGCTAGCAGTTTTCTCAGGTGTGGAAAATGAGTGCTCCAAAATTTAATAGACCAACCAGACACTGGGCCTCCTGCTCGGTCTTACAGGTGGGTAGTGACAGTAACTTATTCTTGATTGCCGGTGGAATGTCGAGTAGCTCCTGCCCATTTCATTACCAAGAACTTCACTATTTGAGCAGAGCCATGCATTTTTGCTGTATTTATTAACCAACCTCTATTGGTCACGTGAGTCACCACTGTTTTCCAATCTGCCCTGGCCTGTTTTTGCTATTCGCATGTCATTAATGTAATGTGGCACCACACTTGATATCTGCACCAAGTGAAAATTGCTTCTAACCAAACTATGGCAGAAAGGTGATGAATGTAAGTAACCCTGAGATAATGTGGTCTAAGTATCTTATGATTCTTCCTCCATAAGGCAAACTGACTCTTTTCTGAGACTGAGATGGAGAAAAGGCATTTGTAAGATTAATCACTGAATTCCAGTCTCCTTTAGCCTGCTATATTTTTTTGTGCTATTGATCCCATGTCGGGAACAGTTGAAGCCATGAGGGCACAACGTTAAGCCTCGCTAATCCACTGTCAGTCTCCATGAGCCATTTACATGTTTCACAAACTATATAGGAATATTAATAGTTTCACAAACTATACAGACAGTCTGTTGGTGCCAACAATCCAGCCTTTAGAGGGTCGTTAATCAGAGCAGTCATCTCTTTTTGTCTGCCGGCTATCCTACATTGTTTCAGATTAACAATCTGAGTGGGTTCAGGCAATTCTAATAGTTCATCTTGAGCAATGTCCAATCAATACCAGGCTTAGGGTAGACTACATACCTTAAAATTTACCATATCAGGTAAACTCTGTTCCACAATCAGACACAATATCCATAATAAATATAGACAATAATAAATTTAGGTCAGGGAGAGGCAACTACATCATACAAGAGCTATTTAAATCTTCCCATTTTCATCCACACTTTCACCTTAATCCCCTCAACAGTTGAATATCCATATCCACCAAGTCTAACTTTAGGCTCTTCAATGTTTTATTGCGAGGTTTGGGGATGAGAGTCCTGCATTCAGGAGCCCCAAAGATGTCACGTCCTCACGCTCAGGCTATTTTATTCAGATATCTGCATGAGGCCCCCAGTATCCTGCTGGGGCCTGAGCCAGAAGACCCTGGCCCCTTCACCAATTTGTCTTTTCACCAACTAGGTGTGTCTCTGCTTCACAGGATCCCATCATTAACTACCTCCTGGGTGGGATGAAGAGAACAAACTTCTTTAGACCTCCCTAACATTAGGGGACTGTGGAAGTTTTCATTGGTCCACCCAACCTCCAATAATGTTGTATTAGCATTCTTGTAGCCATCTAAAAATCTCTTTCCTGTTTGTTTACCAATTAACTGACGTTCAATATCTTGGCATAGAGGAGTGAGGACGTCTAGTATCACATTTCTTGGTTAAAGCATCTCAATTGGTATTCCATCAATTACTGGGCCTCATTTCTCCCCAATCCTTTCATTGCAGCTTGTACTTCTGCCTCCATTCCCATTGGTCTTACTGATATGATATATCCTTCAGTGGCTGGATGTTGACTTTTAATTTTAATTTTCAGACTTTAACTATATATTCCTTCCCTCATCTCACCTTTTTTTGATGCTTATTATATTGCTTTCTTTTTTGTCATATAATATTTCAATATTGCACATAGAGGCTTGACCTTTGTTCAGTTTTAGCTTTTTTTTTTTAATTGACAAAAGTTGTATTCTTCACTTTCGGTTTTCTAATTCCATAACTTTGCACTTTTGCACATTTCATTCCAACACTTTGTCATCACAAGCTTCCTTTTTAAATCTGTCCTAATTGCTTCTCTCTGCTTAGCTGCTCTATGTTCAAGCTTTATGTTTCAGGGTCTCTACTGACAGCAGTTTTGTTCATTTCTTTCTTCTCTGTAATGTTGCCCTTGATGCCATCTCATTTTCCTCTCTGGTTCAATGAATACTTTTAGGGCTCAAATCTTCCAACTATGATTTGGAGTTTTAGTCAGAACAATCTGATGCATTTTAGGCCTGCTCCACAACTTATTAAGAGAGAGATCATGAAACAGTGAACACTTTCCTGTGCCTTAGTTCTCTTATCTGTAAAATGAGAATAATATTGTCTTTAATATACCATAGGGATTAAGTGAAGATTAATTGGGAAGATGTTGTCCTAGGATTGTGTAGCTCCTCTAAAGAATCCCCCCACACACACACAGCACCTTGGATCAAAGAAAAAACAACTCACCCAGTTACAGAGGCTGGCAAGTGTCCAGTCTCCAGCAGGGTATGAAATGGGAGGTCTCCCCTCACTCGCACAGCTTCAGGAGCTTGTGAACCTAAGCCTGGCGGGTCAAAGGGCAGACTGTGGGATGCAGGAGTGAGTGAATCCAAGATCAACAGGTAAGTTGACAGGGTGCCGGGGACTCCCAGGATGAGCAGGCAAGGCATAAAGCCTCTAGCTCAGGTTTATGGATAAAGCATAAAGCCATTTTCAGAATAATTTTACTTTTAAACTATACATGTATGTTATTACTATAAATTACATGCAGAAATATGAAAATCATATACATTTTTAAAATGCTACTTTTAATAAGTTCCATGTGTTCAGGGTGCACTATAAAGATAATCTAACCAATGAAATAGAATGGTGTCACCTTGTAGACATCCAATCAAATATAAGAAGAATTGATTTTGATGTTGTTGGGAACCTGAAATGTGTTTCCTGATTTCCTTTGTACACTCCCATCATGATATTCCTGGATATTTTAACTCTTGGGAAATATCCTGCTTCTCTGTGCTATTAGGTGAGGGCTGACATGAAATAGGTAGAGCCACAGTCCAGGGTGTAGCTGAGAAGGAGAAAACTGAAATGTGGTCAGCATGACTTTATCCCCAATATCAATTAGTAGCATCAGGTACTGACAGAGATGCATATTTGCTGTGTCCACTGTCTATAAAGACACATTGTCCTTTAGTTACTGGAAACATTTCATGTAATTGACTTTGTTAGGCAACATCTTTTTTTGGTGCGGGGGTGGGGGGTGGGTGAGATCTCTTGCCAAAGGAAAATATTCTTCATTCATTCTAAATGAAATCAAAACCATGTCTGAAATTCTGAGAAAATCCAAATAACAACTCAAGGATTTTTGGAGATGTCTGTAGAGTGATTGTACATGCAGCCTGCATCATATTTAATAAGAATATATCTTTAAGGCACAAAGAGAAACTCCCTCCCCTTGGTTTTCTTTTATTTTGGTAGCTGAAGAAGTCTTACACATTATTCCAATCATAAAGCACAGAGTTTTTGCAAATCAGCAAAAAGAAAATAAATAAAAAGAACTATCTGCAGAGAATGTTCTCTAAACCATCTATTCTGTCTCCAAATTTATCACCATGGAAAACACTCCATCTCCTTTTGACACGGGCATTCTGACTTCTCTTAGCTGTTTCTCACAGTTCTGGCCTTGTGTCTATTTGGATGCAGATAAATCAAAAAGAGCTTAAGCATCCAAATGAGTATTTAATATGATCCAACCACAAGTTAATGGCTATTATGCAACCACTTTACAAATATAAGAAGCACTTACCTGGAATGAAAATATAACTTTTCTTCCAAAATATGCATGCATTTGCTTTGCACGATGTATTCAACTGTTCACATCTCCAGGGCATGTGTATGTAAGGGTGTGTTATAAATGAAATCACTAATTTACTGGCTAGTTAAGTACAGTCAATATTAGTAGGGGTGTGCTCTTTGAACATATATGTAACATTTCAAAATTGTATTATTCTTTTGACCTAATTGATCAAAATCCTTATTAAATCAGTAAAAAGGAAATTGCCAATGTGCAGAGATTTCAGGAACTCAAAAGATCATTTTTTTTTAAAAAGAAAGAAAGATAATTTTCTCGGCTTAGATTTTTTCTCAGACCCAGGGATAAAAGAAGGTGCTCCAATGCGGTGTTACAGGTTTAAAAGAAGTCGTTAAAGTGAACCATATATATATAAATCATACATATATAAATGGATTTTGGGCTTGTACTTAATTATAGCTCCAATCTAAGAACAATCCTCCATACTCGCCCTTATGAAGAGATCAGTGAAGATCTGTATACTGAAGCAAGGTGTGGTAAAGAAGCCAGATGGTGCCCAGCTATCAGAAAGAATAGTGTCAGGGTTATTAATGGCTTGTGTTCACGCAAGCAGCTATCTAAGTGAGACATCAACTAAGTACTCATGGAAGAAGTACCACACAGGTTATAAATAATAAAGTTCAAATCCAAAGGAGGGAAGGATATCAGAGCTTAAATTATGAACTCCCAGTTTGCAGAAAGATATGGGTGACATTGGAAGCCCAAAATCCGTGTGCAGAATCCACACGTGGATGAAGCCTCCAGTGACTCCCCTCTGATCTCAGTCCAGGTATGTGAACATCCTTGCTACTAGACAGAGGGCAGTGTACAGTCAGCTATGTCAGAGTAGTTACATTAAAATATGACACTTCATCGTTTGATTTCCCCATTAACCCATTATCTCCCTGTTTTAAAGTTGCTTTAGTTTTTAATATTGTCTACTTTCTCTTTGACTAAAAATTCTCTGTTTTGTCTAGTCATTGTTGTTGGATTTTTTTGTTTGTTTCCTGCTTGTGTTTTGTATAAATTTTCTATATATGAAATCTAGGATAGGTAAATTTATAGAGGAAGTAACTGGATTAAAAATGACATAGTGGGGTTGTTGGGGAAATCTGGGAATGAACAACAATGAGTAGGACAAGGAAATATTCTGGAATTGATTGTAATGATGATTATACAACTCTTCTTAATATGATTGAATGATTATATTGTCGATATGCAAAGTATATTCCAATGAAACTTTTTTTTTAAAACACATCAGTATCTGAAAGAAGTTCTATCTCTCAAACTCACTACATCAAATCCATGCCAACTCATAGTGACCTTCTAGGACAGGGTAGAACTGCCTCTGTGAGTTTCCAATCATTCATCATATTAACTCACGAGAAGATTAAAATAGATATCATTTAAGCTTTCCTAAAGGTACAAGTTAGGATGGTTAAAAGATAATTTTAAAATGCTTACATCATACAACTTTCACCTACAACTGTTAAATTATTGTCTAATATGCATGAAACTTTCTGTAAAAATATCTTAGTGAGAAAATAATCCAGCCATTTAGTATAAATAAATAAAAGGTCCAGTGTAGAGGTAGAGAGGGCTAAACCTGAAAAGATATGTTTTTGTTACAAAAGTCAAACATCAACACCTGCGTTCACCAAGAACTCTTCCAATTTGAAATGTTTTTCTTTTGTTAAAAATCAAATGTCAAACACCAGTTTTAACTTAACTCTTTTTAATGCACCCTTAGAGCATAAAGAAGCCCTGGTTGCACTGCTGAGTCAGCATTGCATTGCTAGCCACAAAGTCAGTGGTTCAAATGCATTAGCCCTTCTGCAGGAGGTAGATGAGGCTATTTGCTCTCATCATGATTTACAAAATTGAGGAACCTATTAGGAGTTGCTGTGTATTGAAATTGACTTAGAGGCAGTGGGCTATTAGAATACAACCACAAACACTAAAGATTGTATTTGTGTAAGAGCAGTGCAAAAATTCTATTTTATTTGAAAAATATCTCATGTTTATAAAATCATCCACATTCATTATAACCCATCGATTTTTAAACTTCTTGCCTCAAATTATTTGTTTTAATATTTGGTTTTAAATAAAGCAGTGAATAAAGTTTTAGAGGGTCCTATGTCTATGAGTTCACTTTAGGATTTTTGTTTAAGCTCTATCTAAATACTCTTTCATGGTTTTCCAAGCTCTTGTTTCCCAAATAAAATATTTTCCTCATTAAGCAAGTTTCTTCCTAATAGGGATAGCTTTTTCTCAACATATATGTCATCAAAACCCCAAAACAATCCAAACTCCCTGCCATCAAGCTGACCCTGGCTAAGAGGGATGCTGGAGGGCAGAGGAGAACTGCTCCTGAGGGTCTCTGAAGGTGTGAATTCTTACAGGAGGTTGAAAGCCCCGTCTTCACTGTTCCCACAAGAATCAATCCAGTATTTTGTCACTTAAAAGGCATCTAGAAAAACTATAAACTAATTGTACTTGTAGTTTTTTCATCTAACAAAATAGCAACACTACTGTACAGCACAGTTCATCCTAATCATTGTTTCTTTTTATCTTGTTTTTACTCAGAATCTTTCAACATGCACTGAAAGAGAAGGTATTTAATATGGGAACTTTCCCCCTTCTATTTATAAGTTCACCCACATTTAGTGCAGTAACAAAAAGAAGAAATATCTTAATGGTATGTGGCTGTTTTTGTTTAAAGAAGAAATTTCAAGAACAAATCTTAATAATAAAAGTAAGTTTATTATTAAATGTTGCCTTGCTCATGGTGTAAGACATTTGTAGAATATTAAATCATAACATATTATAAACTGCTAACAGATAGCATGATAACTCATCTCCATGGGCATACCAAACACCAAACCAAACTCACTGCCAGTGAGGCAATGCTGACTCATAGCGACCCCCTGTGGGATTCTGAGACTAAAACTGTACAAAGTCCAGTCTGTCGCACGCAGAGCTGTTGGTGATTTCAAACTGCCGACCACGAGCATTGTAACCACTGCACCACCAGGTCTACCTGGGAATCCGTAATTCTACTGATGGTATCATTAATGTAGCCAATGACATAAAATTTTAAATGCTGTCGAGGAAAGTAAATTATGTAAGCATCGGCCAGCTTCAGATTGCAATACACGAATTGTTGACTTGTACAAATTAAACTCCTGTAATTGGACCATTGGCTAAATTCATAACACTATGAGTAGAATTACTGATTACTTGGGGAAATGGAGAGCTAACAATGAGTACAAGAAGAAAATGTTTCTGAAATTGATTGTGATCAGTAATGCACAATTCTTCCTGTGAATTAATTATTAAATTGTATGAGATATATGCTGTATATGCCAGTAAAACTATCTTTTAAAAAACTGCTTGAAAAAGTGTAGTGATTTATCTTAATGGTGTGAATGTTTATGTTTCAAATATGTTGATAAACATGCTGATTTCATGTTCTTATTAGTTAGAAAATAAGCAGGATCACTGTGTTAGTCTGGGTAGACAAGAGAAATAAATTCACAGACACTCATATGTATGTAAGAAAGTGGTTTATAAACAAGAGCAATTGAATATTGAGAAAACATCCCAGCTCAGTCCATATCAAGTTCATAAGTTTGATATTAGCCTATATGTCTGATACCAATCTATAAATTCCTCTTCAGACTCATGAAACACAGGCAATGATGCTGAATACAGGAGGATCACTGGCCAGTGGGTTGGAAGTGTCGTGTGTCCAGTGGCAGTGTAAGCATCTCAGTGCTGACAGGGGTCCTACGTGGCTTCTCGAGCTTCAGAGGTCTGGTTGCATCAGGGTAGGTCCATGTGGCTTCTCCAGCTCCCAGGGCATAGCACCATGTGTCTTGTCAGTAGAGCATCTCTCAGGGAGTGAACAGAGAGAGAACTTGTCTCCTGCCTCCAAGGAGGAAAACATAGGAAAATCTCAGGAGAAGGTCATGCCCACATAGAGGCCTCATTGACTATGACCTGATTGACAGACTAGACTCCACCCCTTCATTTTTAATGCTCTCAAGTCCCAAAGTGATGCCAGATTTTGTAACTACCACAATCACTTTAGTACAATTCTAAGAAAAATATTAGCTTCATTACCATGGTGGCATTTTTATTAACAATCTGATTTAGAAATCTAAACAACTAAAATCTAAACTTTAATGAAGCTCTTTAGCAAGTTTTAGATAACATGCCCAGCCTCGAGAAGGTTCTTTATTTTCTAATTTGCTCAGAGTTCTATGATATTTTCTTTATTATTTTAAAATAATACATCTTAATTGTAAAACTTGAAGACCTCGTATCTTCTAAAATGCAATAGAAAATAACAAAAGTTTATCATATTTTTCTTCTATGATTTGTATTTTGTTTCCTATGCAACCATCACGTACAATAAGTACAAAAAAATACATTATCTCCAAGAAAGTTATGTATAGCTTTCTTTCTTACATTGAGGAATACAACCAACTTTGAGTTATTTTACAAATGTCTTGAAAGAAGGATTGGGGTTCACTCTTTTTGTGCAGAACGTTTTGGGGGTTGTTTTGTTTTGTTTTTTTCAAAATAATTTGTTAAAACTGCTGTATGCCACCCCACACCCCCACCCTTGAATTACATTAGTAACTCTGATGAAGATAAATGGAAAACACGTGAGGACTCCTCTTTTTCATTGCTCTGCTGTTTATGCTTGCACTGACACCACTATTAGGATGCCTCTAGAGCAGTGGTTCTCCACCTTCCTAATGCCGCGACACTTTCATGCACTGCCTCATGTGGTGCTGACCCCAACCATAAAATTATTTTTGTTGCTACTTTATATGTGTCATTTTGCTACTGTTACGAATCATAATGTAAATATATGATAGGCAGGATGCATTTTCATGGTTACAAATTTAACATAATTAAAGCATAGTGATGAATAACAAAAGCAATATGTAATTAAATACTGTGAAATATTTATTTCTAGCAATAAATAAATGAAATTTTGTCTTGAAAATAAAACAACTATGCATCATTGCCTTTATATAACTTTACCAAATGGATACAGTCCTATGCAAAACAATCTTTACCTTATCAGAATTATTTGACAGCATATTTTCTTAAACATATTTCAAGTCTTACATTTTATTGATATAGTGTGACCTTCTGGGTATATATGAGGCATTTAATATAAGAGGAATTGAATCTGATTTGAAGGAAATTCTTTACTGAGAAGATGAATGGCAACAGTTTGTGTTAAAATGAAGTAGTCATCAGTTGTCAAATGTAATTATGATTATAGCAGGTTTAAATGAAGCTATCACAACTGAATTTATTTTAAAAAATGTATCCCAATGGAAGGTAATTCATTTTACATGAAATTGTATTTAAACCTGCTTCCTCCGCCCCCTACTGTCATGATCTGAAATCTACCTTGCAAATCTGGCTAGACCAGAGGATGTACACTGGTACAGATAGAAACTGGAAATACAGGGAATTCAGGGCGATTAGCCCCTTCAAGACCAGTGGTGTGAGTGGCGAAACAGGGAGGGTAAAGGGAGAGTGTGTCGGAAAGAGGGAACTGATTACAAGGAACTATATGTGACCTCCTCCCTGGGGGATGGACAACAGAAAAGTGGGTGAAGGGAGACGTCCGACAGGGCAAGATATGACAAAATACCCATTTATAAACTATCAAGGGCTCATGAGGGAGGGGGGAGTGGGGAGGGAGGAGAAAAATGAGGACCTAATGCCTGGTGTTTAAGTGGAGAGAAAATGTTTTGAGAATGATGAGGGCAATGAAGGTACAAATGCGCTTTACACAATTGATGTGTGTATGGATTGTGATAAGAGTTGTATGCGCCCCCAATAAAATGATTTAAAAAAAAAAGAAATTGTATTTAAACCTCAGGAAAAAACCCTTACATAATTAAAATAAAGAGAGCTGATTTTAATTTGACACTTAACTACATTAATAATATAAAAATAATTTTCTCATAAGTTATTGATTTTTAAAAATGTCTTAGCTACATGCAATCAATGTGTGTGTGCATGCATGTGCATGTGCATTCACATGTCTTAACAGAGGGTAAAAGGATGAGAAAGACAAGAAAGGTCTTAGCTCTCTTCTAAAATAAAACTGCAAATATTACAAGAAGATATTTCAATTGATAGCACTGGGAAAGTAAAGGATTCTGCAGGAATGTGGTGTTGCATTTAGCAGTCTAGGTCTCTTCAAGGAGCAGATAACACAATAACTAAAAGAAACTTACAAATGGTTAATAAAGTGACTATTTTTAAAAAGAAACTGTTAAAAATACTTTTAAATACTTTCAAACAATGCAGGAATTACTGTATAAGGGTCGTGGTCATCGATACACATGGCGACTGTGTAATAGCTTGTAACTTGAACAATAGGGAGCAGGGGAGAAAAAGAGCTCCATTCTAATTTTCCTGTTTGTGTCTTCTATTAGGTGGAACCAACAAACCAACTGTAAGCTTTGACTTCAGGCTATAGAAGTATAGCCTAGAGAAGTGTAGACAATAGATTTAGAGCAGCGGTTCTCAACCTGTGGGTCGTGATCCCTTTGGGGGTCAAATGACCCCTTCACAGGGGTCGCCTGATTCAGAACAGTAGCAAAATTACACTTATGAGTAGCGATGAAAATAATTTTATGGTTGAGGGGTCACCACAATATAAGGAACTGTATTAAAGGGTGGCGGCATTAGGAAGGTTGAGAACCACTGATTTGGAGGGTCAAATAAAAAATACCCCAAACACCCACTGTAATCCAGTTGATTCTGATACATAAAGATTCCATATAGAGACTAAGAAGGCTGAGTGAGCTTCCCACAAGGGAATCACTGAAATTCAATGATGTGGCTGTAAAGTTCACCTGGGAGGAATGGCAGCTCCTGAACCCTGCTCAGAAGACCCTATCTCAGGATGTGATGATGGCGAACTAGCGCAACCTGGTTTCCATTGGCTAGGAAAATTCTCAAGTCATTGGCCCAGGGCCTCAAGTCTTGCCTTGCAGTACCAGGAAACGAAGCTGATGGACAATTCTGGGAACTGGCTGCAGGAATAACCGTCTTTGTCCCCCACCTGCAATGGCTGGACGTTAGATTAAGTAGGAACAAAGCCACAGTGGAAAATCCCCAGCAGCTGCAACCCTAACCCCTCCCCAACCGGACCCTCCTCAGCTCCTGCTTTAAAAGCCCACCACTCTCCTCACTGGGCGAGACTTCTCTGCGCTACTCGCTGGACCAAGGGACTTCGCCCAGAGCGTCTTTCTAAATAAAGAATCAGTTCACTCTCTTAAAAAAAAAAGAAAAAGATTCCATATAGAATTTCAGAGAATTAAGTCTTTCACATTTTTGCCCATGGAGAAGCTGGTAAGCTTGAACTGTAAATATTATCCTTAACAGGGCAGCATATAGTGAACAGTACCACCAGGAAAAATATCAAAAACTGGGTTACTTCTACTAAAATAAATTCTTATTACAATTAACTAGTATGTACATATTAGCAAATTTTAGATCATCATTGTCAAAATTTAAGAAATGAAAAAATCAAGTTGTAGTGCTTCATGATTGGATATTTGGAAATTAAGTAGTTTTCTAAGTAATAAGCCATATTAATATTTTGTTTTAATTCAGAACAATTGATAGGGAACATAAAAAGAACGTGAGATTGATCGATGTTAAATATTAAACTGTATCCCTGCTCTGGAGAAGACACCTAAGCTATGTTCAACAACCATTTGCTAATTATATGAAATATGTGAGTTGCAATAACAGTCATATAAGCAGAACAATTCCTTGTTTAGTGTGAAGGGAACTATCAGGATGAAATGAAGGGAAATATCTGTTGTTCTCTAGGATGATTTTGTGAATAGTTGATAGTAAAGTGTAACTCTCCACCCGTGACAGGTTTTGTGTAAATTTGGCTGGGTCAGCATTCTCAGGGACTCGGTCGTTAAACCTCTCGTGTAATGTTCTCTAAAGGAATGTAATCAACTCTGTGATGAGACCTGCTGTGAGCCAAGCAGTTACAAAGGTCACAGCCCTGATGATATCTCCCCAGGGATGTTATCTACTTGATATTTTAGTAGACATTTCGGAGAGCTTCATTCTTCTTACTGGACTGGATCATGCATCTGTCGCATCAATTTCCATTTCTTGAGCCATCAGCCTCCTGACTTTGGGAGCTCTCTCTTGCTCACCCTGTTGCCTGCTGACTGTGAAAACTATCAGAGCCTGCTGACCTTGGATTCATTTGACTCTGCCAGCCACAGGTCCGATCTGTGACCTCCACCAGCCTGTGGTTTTTCTGCTTCATCTTTCAGCTTCCTGGTCCGTTGGCTTTAACAGCTGAGCATTGGATTTGAACTGGACTGGACTTACCTGCTCTTAAAAGTGTGTGCACCATAATTCTTGATATAAACCTCTCTATATACCTGTGTAAGCATTATTGGTTTTTCTTCTCTACAGAACTCAGTTAACTCACCACAGAAGCATGGGGGTAGGGCAAGTGAAAAATCCTTGGTTTCAGAGGGCAGGGTCACTACCTAGATTTCAAGGTGGGGTGACCATGTTGGTTCTAGTGGGTAGACCTACTTCTTGGATGGGCTAAGAGAATACGGGGAAATAAGGTCATTCTACAAATCTGAAGAACTGGGGCCAATGATTTTAAAAATTGGGATTAAGAAATGTAGTCACAAGAGGTCAACAGGATAAGGAGATTGTTCAAGGCTCAGGGACCACTGGAAATCTGGACAATGAAAACAGAAGACCAACAAAGAATCGAAAAATATCGAATATACCTGGGCTGACAGGAAAATGAACAATTCTGCCTCACAGGAAGGACAATCAGAATGCTCCTTAGAAGGGACGGGAATATGTATTTGCCTCATTTGCATTAGAAACCTTATAAGTGGGGACCTATCCTTGCAGATCGATATGTTATAGGAGAGACCAGTGCCTAGAAAAGGACATTATACTTGGTAAGCAAAAGGTCAGTGAAAAGGAAGCAGACACTCAATTAGATTGATTGACATAGTGGCTGTAACAATGGACTTAACTATAACAATGGTAGGGATGGGATAAGACCAGGTGGTGTTTTGTTCTGTTGTACTTGTGGTAATGTGTTAGTCTGGGTACTTTAGAGAAACAAATCCACAGAAACTCTCCATATATATCTATATATCTATATCTATCTATCTATCTATCTATCTATCTATCTATCTATCTATCTATCTATCTATCTGTGCCCTTTATATATATAAAGGGTAAGTGCATATCAATACAACATCTCAATCCAGTGCTGCCCAAGCCCACTAGTCCAACATTAACTCATATGTCTGACACCAATCCACAAAGTCCTCCACCATCTCACAAAATATATGCAATGATGTCGACTGCAGGAGGAAAGCGGAATCAGTGAACGTGTAAGCATCTCAGTGCTGACAGGGGTCAGCACCCAGGGGTGCATTGGGGTAAATCCATGCAGCTTCTCCTCAGGGATGTCTTGCAGGAAGTGAGCCTTGCCAGCTGAAACAGGGAACTGGCTAAGGCAGCTGCACCCTGGTCAGACAATCATAAAGCAAGAGACCCGAGAACTTGAAAGGCAAGGCTCACTGAGCCATTTATCTCTTCGCCCTTCAACTAACCTCACATGTGTTTATCAGCCAGGTTGGCACAAAAAACTTTAACTATCTCAGGTAGCTGGGACTCAAAACATGTGGGGGTCACCATGAGGTGAAATCATACGTTTCCGTTGATAATATATTGCATTAAACAAGGTTGAGAATGAGAAAATTTCATTCACAAGGTACAATAGTGGTTAGATGCAGCTGTTTTACACAGAACACACACATAATCAAAAATTTTAAAGGTTCACTACTTCTGTGATCATTGTCTTGAAGAAATGAAATCATTTATGTAATCCCTCATCACAAGTATCAGCTAATGCTATGCAGGAAGAATCAGTTGCATTGAACTTTAGGGCTCTGGTTCTAGAGTCCAAGGTATCTAGTTTTCTCTCCAGGTCTTTCATTTAAAGATATAAAAGAAATTACACATGCAAGAAAGCAGAGTCTGGGGAAGATAGATGCTGAGCCACTTGAGGGTCTCACCATTTGTGTAGTTTCTCTTTTATAGCAGCACTAGATAAGCAAGGCGATGTGTAGACCTGTTGGTGCAAGTGGTTAAGGATTTGACTGTCAATCAAAAGGTGGGCCATTCCGATCTGCTATGTGGTTCCTCAAAGACAAACCTGGCAATTTGCTTCTGAAGTGGCAGAGCCTTGAGACCTCTTGAGATAGTTAAGGTTTAGTGCGCTAACATGGCCAATGAACACATGTGGTTAATTGAAGGGTGGAGAGGTAAATGGCTCCGTGAACCTTGCATTTCTTGTCTCTTGCTCTTTGATCATCGGACCAGTGTGCAGCTGCCTGGCTTGTTCTGTGCCCCAATTTGCAAGCTACACTAACTGTGCAACACCTAACCCGTGGACTGTGTTGCTGTAATTTGAGGCTCCTTCAAGACCTACTTCACCACACCATTGAAATTTACATTACTTGAGCTGGGGACTGTCGGACCCTGTCATCTGGCTAACTATTGGTGACCTACCTGCCTTGCTGTTTGCTGCCTATGCCCGGATAGCCTGAATTGCTCTACAGAGGACTACCCAGTGGCCCTCAAGACTTGAAGGATGGCAAGTGTCTCACAGCTGTCTCTTGGGAGTGAGTTGCACTGAGCCATTTGTACTGCTTTATATATTAATTGTTCATTTCTTATATCTATCTATCTATCTAAATATATATATATATAGAATTGTTAGCATTCTGGTTTTGTTTCTCTAGAGAACCCTGTCTAACATACCTCTATTCAGAAGTTCTACTCTGCAATCCTTGGGATTTCCGTGAGTCAGAATCAAGTTAACAGATATTAACAACTATATATATATGCAAAATAAAACCAAATCCACTGCCATCAAGCGGATTCCAACTTATGGCAACCCTATAGATAGAATGTAACCATTTCACAGAACTTTGGGCAGCATCTTATGACATAATACCTGAAAAGCAAGAACTAAATAGAACTCCATGAACATTCACAGTTCACAGGGAAAATAGTAATCATGGGAACCCTGAGGGTGAGTGGATAAAACCTTGAACTGCGGACTGAAATGTCTGTCGTTGGGATGGGTGGGCCATGTCTGGGCTACTAAGCATAACGTCAGCAGTTTGAACAGACGAGTTGACCCACTGGGGTAAGAGGAGGCTTTCCACTTTCAAAAAGAATTAGTCGCTGAAACCCACAGGACAATTGTATTCTGTCCCTTAGAGTTACTATGAGTTAGAATCAACCTGATAGCAATGAGTTTCTTTGTTTGTTTTCTCTGGAGAGCTACTCCATGGAAGGAAAAGGTGGCAGTCTGCTTCTATAAAGACAGCCAGCCTTGGAAACTCTGAGGGGGCTGTTCTACTCTGTCCGGCTGGGTCATTAGGAGTTGGAACAGACTGGATGGCCGTGATGAGAGTGTTAGTAAACATGTGTGTGCGTGATGTGTGCAGTGATGAAACAAGGAGCGTGAATGAATGGATTGGAGGGCAGTGGCCAGAATACGAATAAACATCTCGATGCAGTGATGACCCAAGGAGCCCCATGGAAGACTGGCATGCCATCCAGGTGTAAACCACAGAAATTCTCATCTAATAATTTATGCAATGTCATCGATGTCATTTGAAAAGTAAAGTTTTCATTATTTTTAACTTTAAAATTGGCACGTGGGGTTCAGGTTTACCAAACCTCGTCAGTTTGCCACAAAAACATTCATGCAGCTTTTTTCATCTCACTGATTGAAATCCCTTCCATGTAACATCCCATAGGCCTCTTCCTCCTGCATTTGCTATTGCCATTTCTCCTTCTTCCCTAGCCCCTCTGAACTTTATTCTTAGGTAATTGCTGCCCAGGAAGTCCCAAGCGATGGATTACTCTACTGTGTGCATACTTCACTAGTGGTGTTCTCCTTAAAGCCAAAGCTCATCAATTCCATGCAGATTCCAAGGGACCTTACGGCACAGGGCCGAACTGGCCCTGTGTGTTTCTGAGACTGGAACTTGATAAGGGAGTAGAGAGCTGCATCTTTGTCCCAAGTAGTAGCTGGTGGTTTTGAACTGCTGACCTTGCAGTTAGCAGCCCAACTGGGAATTGCCATGCCACCAGATGACACCTGTTTATTGTTTCGCTGCAAATAGAGGCATGGGTGAATGTTCAGTTCCAGACTTGAAGGATGACTCTCGGCTCTCGTCTCAGGGGTTCCATTAGTATCTACCTGATCAGCAGTGTTGGTCTTATTGTGATTGTAACTTATGTTGCACATCTTTTTCTCCCATTCTATACAGGACCTTCTAATGTGATTACTTTCGAGCAGCTGATAGTGTTATGTGGACACTAACTAGTTCTTCTGGTTTCAGGATCATAAAGACTGATTTTCCCTGGCTTATTAATCCATTGGGTTGTTTCCATATGTCTTTGATTTTCATCACCCTTTTTTTTCTCTAGAAAGGGAGAGATGAATAGGAGCACTTTAGATGGCCTCTCAGGAGCTTTCGAGATCCCAATTGTGACCCACCAAAGTAGGTTGTAGAACGGTATATTTATGAACAATTTTATGCCTATTGGACTATTTATCAGTAACTCAATCTCTTAATGTGTTTTGTTTTGTCTAAGAAGTTTTCATAATGGTGCCCTCTGTATATTCTACCACATTGATGGGTATATTTTCAGCAAAGGGAAAGACCATGTATCCTCTGTCAAATCTATACTTATTATACTTATTTGTGGGTATAGTTTCACATTCCTGCCACAGTTACTCAGCTCGTGTCTCTAACCATGCATTTACTCATAGATCACCATTATTTCTGGATTTTTGTATATAATGGTATCTACCTCTGTTGGTTGTAACTCTTGCAAACTTCCCAGTGTGTTCCTCTACTCCATCATTTTGTCTCCATCCTCCTTCTTATTATATATTGCCTTCCCCTTCATCTGAGTTAATTAATCTCTAGACAGTAAAAGTAAGTGCTCTTTAGCATATTTTTTTTAATAGAGCCCTGATGGCATTGTCGGGTGTTGTTGAACTGCTAACTTCAAGGTCATCAGTTTAAACCCACCAGTTATCTTGTGGGAGAAAGTAGAGGTGATCTTCTCCCCTAAAGATGTACAGCCTCCAAAGCATTGAAATTGACTTGAAGGCAATACATTTGTTTCGGGGTTTGGTAAACATTTATCTGTCATATTTTTAGAGTCAGAAAATCAATATGATTAATAAGTGAAAATGTAGCAATGAAAAGGTGTAACAGGTCACAAGTTTTATTCTTCTTGTATGGAGGGACTAGAGGTAAAAATTTAAAAACTGGAAATATCACGCAGTGTTCTGCTTCAAGAATATCTTTTCTCACTACTTTTGGCACAACACAAAATGAGACTACTGGGTTTAGTGTTAAAGAAAATAATCTTGCCTGATATAGCCTGTCAGAATACTTTAACTCACTACAAGGACATTTCTTTTTTTAGAAAGATGTTATATAGTGCATCCAAAATCCCATAGCTAAAGAATGTTTAAGGGCAGATTACACTAAATATAGAATAATACTGTTCACATTAACCTAACCGGCTTATTTCAGTCCTTTTAAAATAGTACACCATATGGGATGACATCACAATACTTTGCTGAGAAAATGTTACTTGAAAGTAATTAATGTCACTCTGTTTATCTCTGCATCTTAAAATTATCAAACTAATCACTGTAGAGGAAATATAGCTTTCATTTGGGGGAAATTTTAAATGACAAATGTGAAAATGATTTGACAAAAAGAATTAACCATAAAACAAATACACGCTGTTATAATATTGGGAACGTCTGGACTTTGAGATCTAAACCTTTGTCTCGAGAGTTTTTTACTCAACTCTAGGACTCTACACATAGGATTCCTTGTGGCGTAGTGGAAGAGAATTGTATTTGTGTCTACTTCAAATAAAAGGGACCCTATATTTTCACTATGTGGAAATAATGAAAAAATATCACTTTATCACATGCAAATACAATTTTATAGAAGAAAATTCAACAACAGTTGCAGCAGTGTGTCTACAGAGAGCTACCAGAAGTTCAAAGTAGATTCAGAAGAGGATATGGTATGAGGGATATCATTGTTGATGTTAAATATATCTTGGCTGAAGGTAGAGAATACTAGAAAGGTATTGACTTGGTTTTATTGACTATGCAAAGACATTTGACTATGTAGATCAAACAAACTATGGATAGCTTTGAGAAGAATACACCTGGGGAACTTGTGCACGTATCAAGAGGCAGTTATTGTGAAAAGAACTAGGAATATTGCACAGTTTAAACTCCAATGCCCTCCTTGGGTAGGGGTTACACATTGGTCTGCAATCTACATGGTCAGCAGTTGGAAACCGCCAGCAGCTCAGTGGGAGACAGACTGGGATTTCTACCTTCATAAAGAGTTACCCACAGGGGGCCACTAAGTCGAGTTTGGAGTTTGCTACAACTCCAGAAAGGTACACATCCGGTTGTTTCCTTTCACTATACTTATTCAACCTGTATTCTGAGCAAATAGTCTGAGAAATCCAGCCATTTAAGAAGGAAGGTGGAATCGGAATTGGAGGAAGGCTTGTTAACAACCTGAAATATGTAAATAAGATAACTTGCTTGCTAAAATCAAAAAGGACTTGAAGCAATTGCTGATTAAGATTATGGTCCTACACTGTCAGTATAAAGTCTAACACAATGGAAAGAAAACTAAAATCCTCACAACCACACTAATAGACCACATGATAATAAGTGGAGGAAAGATTGAGATGGTCAGGTTTCTTTTTGTTGGAATCCACAATCAAGACTCAAGACATAAAATGACATTTTGCCCTTGGCACATGTGCTGCAGAAGACCTCTTTTAAGTGTCGAAGAACAAGGCTATCACTTAGAAAACTAAGTTGGCCTGGCCCACCCCATGATACCTTCATAGACTTGTATGCATGTGAAAACTGGACATCGACTAAAGAAAACTGAAGATGCAACAACTCATTTGAACGATAGTGCTGAAGAGCAATATTTCAAGTAAGATGAATGGTCAACAGAACAAATAAATTTATGTGATAGAAGTAATTGAAAATGGCAAGACTTTGACTCATGAAATTGGGACATATGATCAGGACCCTTCCTTGAAAAAGAAACTCATGTTTAATAAAAGGAAGGTCAGCACAAGAGAGCCAGGCCTTCAAGATGTATCAACACAGTGACTTCAACAATGGGCTTACACAAAATCGGGATGATGAGGTTGGTCTGGGATCCGGTAATGTTTCAGTCTATTATACACAGAGTTTCTATGCGTCAGAACCAATTTGAAGGGACTTAGCAATACCGTGCACAACAGCCAACATGATTCTCAAGGCAGAAAGACTCAAAGCCTACCTCTGGAGAACAGGAATGAGATAAGAATGCCCATCATCACCACGCCCATTCATTATTTTACTGAAAGTCTTAGGTAAAGGGACCAAGAAAGAAGGGAAAATAAAGTGCAACCACATTGGAAAGGAAGAAGAAAAACTATTTACACTTGTCATGAAAATTGTATGGAATTGTAGAGAAAATCCCAGATTTCATAAGACAGTTTGGTATGTTGTATCTCCATTCTTGTATAATTATACTTTTTTTGTTATTTCAAGTTTTATTTCTTCTATGATTCAATGACCCTAACATATGCTATTTTTGTCTCCTTATTTTATTATTAATGATTTCGTGTTCAATACCATTATAAACAGAATAGGTGCTTTGTAAAATTTCAATCTTTTTTAAAAAAATCATTTTATTAGGGGCTCATACAACTCTTATCACCATCCATACATACATCAATTGTGCAAAGCGCATCTGCACATTCACTGCCCTCATCACTCTCAAAACACCTCCTCTCCACCCAAGCCCCTGGCACCAGGTCCTCAACTTAGGTCTTGCTTTATGGCCTATGCTTTATTCTAGACACTGTTTCATGTGTATTGGAGAAGAATGTGCACTATCCTTCAATTGGATGGTATATTCTACATATCATATGGCTGTGTGGTACAGTTGGTTAATAGTTTTATTCAGATCTTCTGTATGTTTATCTATTTTTCTTCAAATTGTTCTACCCATTGTCAAAATGGTGTTCAAAATCTCCTACTATCATTATAGATCTCTCTGTTTCTCTCTTCAATTCTTAGATTTTTAAAATAAATTTTAGGTCTTTTGCCCTGGATGTGTACATATTTATATTTGTTATGTCTTTTGGAAATCGACCCACTAGTCATTACTCAAGGATGAGTCATAAAGTATTACTACATTGATTCCAGTTCATACATGCATGGGTTGATTCCAAATAAAAATTTTAATAGATCTCACATCATTGAAACTGCAACAAATTTATGAGAATGCTGTCAGACCTTGAACACAGAATTAAGTTAGATCATTCATTTTCCCCCCATTTTTTAAAAGGTGAAAAGGACCTCAAAAAAGAGCCAAGAGGGAGAAGACTGTCATTCTAAATGAATTAAATTCTTTTAAAAAAAATCACCCTGTGGCTATAGTCCAGGAACTTATGGAAGAAGACCAAAGAATTACTAGTTATTTAATAGCTGCTGAAATTGGGATCTCACATGGTTTGTCGTTTTCAATTTTATACATCTATCTTTGGCCCGGCAACCTCTCAGCTTGGTGAAGGCCAAAAGCATTGTACAACGATCAGCAGGCTTAAAGAGCTGATCTTTCCATCTGTTTTTTTAAGCAAGACTGAAACTGATGAAGATGATTTTAATGGGACAAATCATTACCAGGAATGCATTGTTTAGCATGATGAACTAGAGAATATGAACACTGAAAATGCAACACAACTTGAAGAATGTGTTCAATGTTACTGCATTGTAAGTGTACAAATTATTGAAGTAGTGCGTATTTGCTTCTGTATGCTTCTCATCGCCCCTCCCCCACTACATAAGCATGACCAAAAATGTGTTTCTCAAAAATATAAAGAACTTTTCAGATCAGTAAAAACATTGGGCTAAAGTTATGAATGTATATTTCACAGAATCAGAAACACAAGCTGAATAGATATGCGATCCCATTTTAAATCAACAAGACAAAATTAAGTGTTGAAAAGTATTTGAAACATTGAAAATTGTTTTTTTTAATTGTGAGAGTATAAATCAGGAAGATAATTTGTGGAAGAATTAAGAATCATTTGTTAAAATTATTTTGTGGATGGATTTAAAACTTGTGTTCTACAGATACTCAAGAAGCATATAGAGTTGAGATGATCTAGTCATTTGAATAGTTAAAACATTGCATTTGTATTTTCATTAGCCTCTAAATCAGAGGTTCTCAACCTTCCTAATGCCGTGACCATTTAATACAGCTCCTCATGTTGTGGTGACCCCCAACCATAAAGTTATTTTCGGTCCTACTTCATCACTGTAATTTGCTACTGTTCTGAATCTGGTGCCCCCTGTGAAAGGGTCGTTTGACCCCCAAAGGGGTTGTGAACCACAGGTTGAGAACCACTGCTCTAAGTGAAATGTAGTATTACTTTCAGTCATAAATGAAGAGAACACATTACTATCAGCAACTCTTATTATTTATTACCACAGAGATCACATATATTGTTATGTCCTATGGCAGTTGCTATATTTTCAAATATTATTTATGCTATTATTAAGGAATTATGGAAGCAGTTTATTATGTTTAGATTTTATTATTTGCTAGTCTAAAGAAAGTACACACATCCCTCTAACATAAATTTAATAAAAGTATTTTAATTGCATTTTCAAATAATGGGTTTAATTTTAATCCCATATATTTTATGATTTAAAATTACTAAGATGACTAAATCTTCACAATATTAGTATGAATAGGTTGACTCATGTCTAGAATAATCCTTGAATATGTGCACGAATAATTTATTCAAGTATGTTAATAAAATCAAAGATTATGAGACCTGGAAAAAACAAAAGTTTCATCAACGGTGGGATATGTAGATACATTGTAGTGCATTTATACAAAAGAATAATGTACTAAGAGGCAATAATGAGCTGAAGTTTTTGGTTTTCATAACATGGATGATGTTTCCTAACAAATATTGGAAGTTTGGAAAGAAATTACAATATAAATCTATTTACATTATACAACTAGACATACAAAAGGAAATGTGGTATAACAATTAAGAACTGAAACCCAAAAGCATTACCCTCAAGTCAATTCTGACTCATAATAACCTTATATAAAGCTTCCTGCACAGTACAAAGTTGTGGGAATAAGTAGCCTCATCATTCTCTAATGGAGCAATTGGTGGGATTGAACCATTGAACTTACAGATAGCAGTCAATGTTTACCTGAAAGCACCACCAGGGTGTCTTAGTGTTAAACAAAAATGAGTGGTCATGGTTACATTTGAGGAAGGATGAAAGTCACAGAGCAAGGAGGAGTATGAAGAACTCTGTTTAAAACCATCTGTGGGTATAGAGCCATTCATTGCATTGCTGTTCTATTTGGCTCACACATACTTTATAACTATTCATTTGCAAATAGTTGATATTTAGCAATGATGATACAGTTCTTATTTTATATATCCTTTATGTCTTCTCCTTCTTAGTTGCAATGGCATTAGTTCTGACTCATAGAGACTGCATATACCACAGGACTAAATGATGCTTGGTTCTTGCCAATTGCATGATCATTGGTATCCTCAAGTTCATTGTTGGCGCCCCTGAATGCTATGAATTATCCCAACCTAGAAGCTCTGCTCTTCTTGCAGCACTATATCAAGGCCTGTTCTGAGTTATGGGGGTTTGTATTGGCTACTTTTGAAAAGCAGGTTGCCACACGTTTCTTTTTAATCTCTTTTCAAAGTTGTCCAATGTAGGTAAGCTTAGTGGTATTTGAAATATTGCTGGAATGATTTCCAAAATCATAGCAACAGTTAAGACAGCAGGGTGTAATAATTACAGGTGCCTTTTATAAAGTTACATCAAATTTATGAGTTAAGTTAATTTTTTCCTCCAAGGACATTAAAAGGAAACACTCAGGATTCCTATCTTCATCCCTCCTTCATGATACAGATGTACTAGATGGTGTGAGCTAACTCATAGACACAGAGATACTATCCTAAAATTGAAAAGTTGATATCCATGCAAAGATTTTGAATGAGGAAGAATGGTTTGAAATAGGAATATGACAAATATTAAGAATTCATTGGATGAATAGAAGTGTAGCTGGTCATTTTTATTTTTATCTAAGCAAGAATGTTTGTTTAGAAGCTGAGTTAAGCTTCCTCTGGCCTGAAAATATAAATAGGAAATATGCTAATTAAGGTAGACTTGGTGCCTTATAAATATTTCTGAATAACTTTGGAAAGCTAGGTTTTGAATCATCTTCTTGTTATAATAAGTATAAATAAAAAGTCACCATAATATATAGAACAAACAGAACTTTGAAAATGAAACTTAAAATCAAGCCTATGAGTGGTTAGGAGGAATTGCTATGAAATTAAAGTTAATGCCAAAATGACTTTGACCTTGCATGTGAAAACTTGGAATACAGAGTGATCTTATCTTAAAAAACATAATTGGAAATGTAATGCATTATTTCCATCCTCATATGTAAAATAATTTAAAAAATCCCAAATCATACTGCATTAAGACTTAGGAAAGTATAAAGATTTTTTTTTCTTTTGGAAAAGGAATAAGTCAATACTGAGGAAATCAAAGACACAACAAAATTAAAACTGATTCGTCATTTTTTTTCCTTATTTAGCATTTTTTTTTCCTTTCGGTCCTTTGTTTCCTCTAAGCCAGACTGGCTGATCTTGGCACCTGAGAGAGATGCCTACATTGAGAAATCTAAGAAACTGTTATGTTCCTTAGAATTTGGTGTACTCTTAAAGAATATTTTTAGCTGTGGTACTGTTTTGTGTTATTTGAAACAGATGTACATCTAAACATAGTCGTTTGCTTCATGTCATCAAAAATATGGTAAACATGATAATTATATACTCATCTTTAATTCGAGTATGTCCTATTTTTCACTTTATTCAAATGATTTTGATTTTTCATCCCAGGTTTATGCAAATTTACACACACCTGTGATCAAAAATGCTATTATTATATACTGTTTGAATGTAAACAAAATAAAAGAAATATCTCATCCACTAAAAAAGCAAGGTGACTTTTTCTGAGGGGCAAGTGATTTAGTGGCATGCTTTATCATAAATAGTATACTGTCTTGTTTAAAATTAAAAACACTTTTCAGTCAATAGGTCACTACTATATCAAAATTGATTGTGCTTGAAAATCCTTGCTCATAACTTAGAATAATCAAAGAGCAACTTGTCTGAAAAGAGAAAAAGAAGTTGAATTATATGAGGGATTTGGCTCCTCCCAAAATAAGTGCTGAAATTTTAGTTACTATATTTGTAAAAATGACCTTGTTTTAAGATAGGACTCTTTTTTATGATAATAAATCCATTAAGACCAAATACAACCAGTCCTAAAACTCATCCCTTCTGAGTTATTAACAGAGCAGAATTGTCACAGAGACACATATGGGAATGTGGATGGGGTGAGGGGTGGAAGTCAGGGAGGCAGATGTCAAGAAACACCAAGGATCATTAAAAATGGATGGGCAAGGTAATATGGAAGGGACCAGATCAAATGCAGGGATGCACATGGTAGACAACAGGGGAGGAGGTGGGGAAAGGAAACAA
>NW_022103907.1:15757553-15769582 GCF_000313985.2 Echinops telfairi | reverse complement strand
GAAACGATGTACAAATGCGCTTTACACAATTGATGTGTGTATGGATTGGGATAACAGTTGTATGAGCCCCTAATAAAATGTTTTTAAAAAAAATGGATGGTCAACAATCTAAACTTTTGAGAGAAGCTCACAGATTTGATGGGCATGGCCAAACCTCAATATAAACTGCAAGGCCCCAGGACTGTGAGCAAACAATCCTCTGTTCTTTAGAATTACCAACTCTAGTATTTCTATGAGGTAGAATTCAAGACAACTTATAATGTCAAAAGTTGAATATAAAATGTCACCTAGAAATATTCTCAATTGGTTGAAGTCTTGTATAATACTTACAAATATAACATTATCCATGCACATCATTCCAAACATTGACAGTGCCGGTGACTCCAGCCTTAAAATGCTTTAGAATAATAGCTTTGAAAAGTCTTGAAATTGTCAAATTTCCTTAGGTATCCATTTACCTGAATGATGTCCTTAGAGCAGTTCAACTACATCTAGATGACAGATTTTCAAATTGAGATAAAGGATGTATTTGATAATTTCAGAATTAAGGCAAACATTCTCATAATCATGAGGATGGGCTTTTCTGTAGTAAATAAATGTGTCATGATAATCAAAAGGCTAGGGATTTGGAAAACTGTTACTCTGGAAAAGAGAAACAAACTCAAACAAATGTAAGACAAATATTCCTTTTTTTAAAAAATGATTTTATTAGGGGCTCTTACAACTCTTATCACAATACATACATACATCAATTGTGTAAAGCACATTTGCACATTCATTTCCCTCATCATTCTCAAAACATTCGCTCTCCACTTAAGCCCCTGGCATCAGTTCCTCATTTCTTGTTGACAGAAAAGCAACCCAAAATCAAGACACTTATGAACAAAAATACTTCTACTTTATTTTTTAAAGGGAGAAGAAAAAAATCTCACCATCTATAAAGAGACGAAGACCTAGATATCCCCATGTCACTAACTCTACAAAGAAATTATTCTCTAACTTTAGGGCTTAAGAGTTTGATTGGCTTTTATTAAGATGGTTGTTGTCCGATACCATGGTAGTTACATAACTTTGTATCAACTTGAAGATACAGAAAAGGGTAGGGGTGGTATTCAATCTGTCAACCAGGTCACTTTCTGGTGGTGCCTCCTTAGTGGGTGTGTCCTTCTCCTTGGAGGGCTCTGGGAACCTCCCCCGCTCTCTCTGCCTTTACCTTCCTGCTGGCTGTCCCTGAGTGCTGCCAAAGCCCTGGAGATGCTTCCACCTTCATTGGATCTATAAGACTTTGCACTTACTGGCCTGTGATGTTCCTGC
Organism: Echinops telfairi; assembly: GCF_000313985.2. Lineage (NCBI taxonomy): Eukaryota > Metazoa > Chordata > Mammalia > Afrosoricida > Tenrecidae > Echinops > Echinops telfairi. Next base: position 15,768,268 of record NW_022103907.1, on the reverse strand, counting down.
ATTCTGCATCATTGCATGTGGCTGCATGGGTCTAAAGAGGGACTTATGGACTTCAGTTGGCCTGGGCTTGGATGTTTTGTCAATATATAACTGATTTTTGATATAACACTCTTTCTTGGACATTTATGAATGTCACTGGATTTGTTTCTGGACTCAACCCATCATAACACAGATTCTGTCCAGTCTTTTCCCCTCATAGTATCCTGTGTACAATGGAATGAAACACCGCCCAGTCCGGCACCTTCCTCACAATTGTTACTATGTACCAGCATATTGTTGTGGGCCCTGGGCCATCTATTTCCCCTCTAGTCTTCCTTTTTCACTGACGCTCTACTTTACCAAGCATAAAATTCTTTTCCAGGTACTAGTCTCTTCTGATAAAATGTTAATATATAGGAGATTAAGTTTAACCATCCTCACTTCTAAGGAATTCTGGTTTTACTGCTTTCAGACTGATTTGTTTGTTCTTTGGGCGGCTCATAGTACTTTCAGCATTGTTTACCATCACCGTAATTCCAGTGCATCAAGTCATCACCAGTCTTCCTTCTTCATTGTACAGCTTTCGCATGCATATGAGGCAAGTGAACGTAACTGATATGGGCCAGGATCACCTTAATTCTCAACGTTTACATATTTCAATAGCTCTTGCAAAGCTGATATGCAAAATGTAATAAATCATTTGATACCTTTACTACTGCTTCCCTGAGCATTGAATGTATAGTGGCATACTGTGATCCATTGATAATCAGAATGTATTTATATCACTGGGCAATTAACTGAAGTGAAGTGAGCACTGGGGGCAAAATCATACAGTTGGAAGAAAATGAATTTAAATACAATAGTATATTTAGATAGCTATTAGATTTAGAATTCCCTGGTCATGTAGTGGGTTGTGTGTAGGGCTATTAACTGCAAGGTGAGCAGTTTGAAACCATCAGTCCTGCAGTGATAGAAAGATGAGCCTTTCTACTCCCATAAAGCACTACAGTATCACAATCCCACAGGGGCAGTTCTACTCTGTCCTGTAAGGTTCCTAGGAGTCAGCATTACCTCAAGAGCCTTGAGTTTGAGTGATTTCACTTCAATCATAAGAGGTTGGAAGACTGAAGGTTGGTCCATTCTGGTTTTCTGCTGTTCGTCTCAATTCTCTCCAAGTACTGAAGTGCCATGCTGAAATGTGGTGCCAGTCCTTTAAGATAAATACTTGGTTTTGGCATTGGATACTGTCCAAATGCAATTTATCTATCTCACCTAGTTGATTAGAAGGGGAAAAAAAATCAACCTGTTATTACTGATGCTGAAGAAAACATAGTTGTGTTGGGCTTAATGAGGGATGTTCATCTCCCACTTGATGCCTAATTAAGTGATTGTCAGTGATCATTTCGACCATGCATGGTTTTCTCCTTAGGGGTAGACTTTAAAACCTATTTGTGGATGAATTTACTGGAAGGTGAGCTATAAAGCTTTGAGGAGAAAAAAATACTGCCAGAGTAGCAGCAACACCACAGTGATCATTATTGCCACTGCTGAAAGAATACATTCAATTCTTGAATAATATGAGAGTGAATACTTAATAATAAGATTAAGTGCTCTGGGAAGACATCTCCTAAAGCCTTCTAACTGAAAATAAATAGCTGACTCAGATAATGTTCTTTCTGCTATCAAGCTATTATATGATTCAGTTTTTGATTGAAATTGTTTTTTAGAAGAATGTTAAAATAAAAGGCCATTTTCCTACTTTTTCAATATTTTCCCCTTTTTATTAGATCTTTGGAAGACTTTAAGGAACAATATTTTATTTAAAGAATGTGTAATTACTGATCAGTGTACAGAATACAGCTGAATGAGCAATAATTTTGTTGCTATTTATGGTTGAATTTTTGTTTTTTTATTTAGGAGAAAAAATTTACCAGAAACATTCACATCTTACAGAAATACTCAAATCTTACAAACAAAGTGGTTTTAGTGCATGTAGATGGAACCAGTAGAATAAATATACAAATGAAAAAAGACACAGCATTTTCCTGATGATGCTGGTTGATAAGTGTCTTATATTGCTTTTGTTAGCTGCCATCATGTCAACACTCACTCCTGGTGACTATATGTGCAGCAGAACTAAACATTGCCCAACCCTGTACCACCTTCACAAATGTGACTATGTCCATCATTGATGCCATTGTGCATTTTCAGGGTCTCATAACCTAGGAAACTCTTCTTAGTCTGTCTGACTCTGGAAGCTCTACAGAAACCTGGCCACCATGAGTGATCCTTTTAATACTTGAAATTCTAGTGGCAGTTTGTCCTACTGTGGTGACTTCTGTGTTGCTGTGATGCTGGAAGCTATTTCATTAGTATTTCACTAGCAGGGTCACCCAAAGTGGACAGATTTAAGCAGAGCTACCAGACTAAGAAAAGACAACTAACAAGGACTCAGCTGCCCACTTTGGAAGAAGGAGCTGCTGAAAACCTTATACAGAGCTTCAAAATATTATCAGATACTGAAGACCTAAGGAATTGAAACACATAGTGTTCAAGGGTGGGTTCCTTGGGTCCAAGGACACTCGAAATGTGACTAAGGAGAAACTGATTTCTAGAAGTCGAGCCGAACATGACAAATTGAATTGGGTAAAATCTGTGGTGGTAGAAACTTTGGCATTTTCATTTACCAGTGAGGACAACTCAAAATAAGGACAATGAGCTGCAAAAATCTGCTAGTCATTGAAACTGGGAATGGGTGAAGTATGAATCTGGAAAATTGAGAGGTAGTCAAAATGAAATGGACCATAGAAAGATCAATCTATGAGGCATTAGTAAACTGAAATGAACTGCTATTGGCCATTTTTAATCTGAAAGTCATATGATTTACTATGCTCAGAATAACAAAATCAAGAAGAATGGAATGACATTCATTGTCAAAAAGGACATTGTAAAATCAACCATGACATACAATGCTGTCTGGGATAGAATTCTATCTATCTCCCTTCAAGGAGATCCAATCAATACAACTATTATTCAAATTTATGCACCAACCACAAAAAGCTAGAAGAAATTGAAGAATTCTACCATTAAGTTCAGTTGGAAATTGACCAAACATGCAATCCAGAATCATTGATAATTATTGATGATTGGAATGCAAAAGTTAGAAAGAAACAAGAAGGAATAGTAATTGGAAAATATGGACTTGGTGATAGAAGTCAAGTTTAAGGTTGCATGATAGAATTATGAAAAACCAATACTTGTCCATAGTAAATACCTTTTCAACAACACAAAAGGCAACTATACACATGGGCTTCTCCAAATGCAAGACACAGAAATCAAATAGACCACCTCTGTGGGAAGAGATGCTAGAGAAGCTCACTATCAGCAGCTAAAACCTGATAGGGCCTAACTATGGAACAGACCACCAGCGCTCATATGTAAGCTCAAGATAAAGCTGAAGGAAATTAAAACAAGTTCAGGAGAGCCAACATATGACCTTGAGCCTATTCCACTTGAATTTCAAGAATAGATTTGATGCATTGAACACTAATGGCAGAAGACCTGATGAACTATGGGAGAACAATGGCAGGACAACAATGGCATATTCCATGAGGAAAGCAAAAAGTCATTAAAAAGACAAGAAGAAAGAAAAGATAAAAGTAGATGTCAGAAGAAACTTGCTCTTAATCGTAGAGTAGCTACGGCAAATGAAGAATGATGAAGTCAAACAGCTGAATAGAACATTTCAAAATACAGCTAAAAATGGCAAAGCCAAATATTACAATAAAATGTGTAAAGAGCTAGAATTAGAAAGCAAAAAGGAAGAACACACTCAGCACATCTTAAACTGAAAGAACTTAAGAAAAAATTCAAGCCTGGAGTTGCAATATTGAAAGATATTATAGGCAAACAATTGAATGATGCAGGGAGCACTAAATGTTGATGGAAAGAATACACAAAGGTAATTTACAAAAAATAACTGTAAAAACAAGGCTCCAGAATTTATGGAATATCAATTGAACAGAACAAAGGCATATCGAATGGTTTAAAATCAAGAAAGGTGTGCATTAAAATTCTATCCTCTCACCAAACTTATTCAATCTATATGCTAAACAAATAATCAAATAATCTGAAGAAGAATGTGGCATCAAAATTGGAGGAAGGCTTATTAACAACCTTATTGGTACGCAGATGACACAACCTTGCTTGCTGAAAGTGAGGAGTGCTGGAAACAATTGCTGATGGACATCATGGGTTACAACTTTCAGTATGGATTATGACTCAAAATAAAGAAGACCAAAGGTCTCAAATCTGTACCAATAGGTAACATTGTGGTAAATGGAGAAAAGGTTGAAGTTGTCAAGGATTGTGTCTTTCTGGGATCCACAATCTATGCTCATTGAAGCAGCAGTCAAGAGATCAAAAGATGAGATGTATTACATAAATATTCTTCACAAGATCTCTTTAGAGTATTGAAAATACAGATATTATTTTGAATATTAAGGGGTGCCTGACCCAAGGCATGGTATCTAAACTTGTTTCATGTGAATGTGAAAGTTGGACATTGAATAAAGAAGACCAAAGAGGAATCAAAGCATTGAATTTTGGTGCTGGAAAACATGGAAAGTACCATGGACTGCTTAAAAACCAAACCAATCTGTCTTGGAAGAAATAAGGCCAGCATGCTCTTTAGATGGTGAAGTCAGCAAGACGTTGTTGACATGTCAGGAGAGACCTGATCCTGTAAAAGGAAATCATGTTCAGCATAAAGTAGAGGAGCAGCAAAGGAGAGGGAGACCGTCAAGGAATCGGGTTGACATCATGACTGTAACAATGGGCTTAATCTTAGGAACAATGGTGAGGATAGCGCAGAACCCGATAGTGTTTAGTTCTGTTGTACATAAGGTCGCTATGAGTCTGAACCTACTTGATGGTATCTAACAGCAACAACAATAACAACAGTGCCATAGATTGCAGTATCACAGTAAAATGCAAACCACCATTGTATAATAAACTTGCTAATGAAAGATAGAAGCTTACATTAGCACACAAAAACATTATTCAGTATTTTATACTGTTTAAATATTTCAAAGTTCTATTTGGGGTAAGTGGGATAAGTATTGTTTACAAGTTGATCTGCTAAGCCCAAAGTCAACAGTTGTAAAGCAACAGCTGCTCTGAGGGATAAAGATGAGGCTTTCGACGTCCAGAAAGAGACACAGTCTAGGTAACTCACGGGGGCATTTCTGCCCAGTGTTGCAGCGTAGCTATGAGTCAGCATCTACTCCTTGGCAGTGAGGATAGCTATCAACCTATACTTTATTATCTAAAGTTTCTTAGACCATGAAAGGTATTATGAGATATAGTAGAAACAGGATATTTAGATTTCAGTAATTATTGTCCTTGTCATTTGAATAAAAATTTAATGTATTATGGCATTTTCTGTGATTCAAAACTTGGGCAGAATAACTGAAAAAAGACATAAACTGTGTTTAAAGTGTCATCATATGAAGCATCTCCTCTTAATTCTAGAAAAGTGGGAGATATAGCTGTGGTGATTACAACTGTATAGTTTTATGTGGCTTTTTGTAATCCTAAAAACAAATTATTTGCAATGTGCTGAATAATAATAAGAATTCCTTTAAATGTGCATTTTTAACTGTGGATGTGATTGAAAATACAATGCCAGAAAACACAATACATCAATTGTTAAAGCATATTTGTACATTCATTGCCCTCATCATTCACAAAACGTTTGCTCTCCACTTAAGCCCCTGGCATCAGGTCCTCTTTTTTCCCCTCCCTCCCTGCTCCCCCCTTCCTCATGAGCCCTTGATAATTTATAAATTATTATTTTGTCATATCTTGCCCTGTCCAACATCTCCCTTCACCCACTTTTCTGTTGTCCATCCCTCAGGGAAGAGGTCACATGTAGATCCTTGTAATCGAGGTGATGTTACTCATAACAGTGCTATGTAGTTTCCTGGGCTATAAATCTTCATGAGAGCAGACCGCCTCATCTTTCTCCTGTGCAATGGCTGGTGAGTTTGAACTACCAAACATGCAGTCTTAGCCATCGATGCTACCAGGACTCTTTCAGATTCACTGGAGAAAAAAAATTACCTTGATATCATTTATCATCACAACGTAGATTATGTGTGTTTTATATTAACTCTGGTTTAAAACATTGAAAAAGGCATTCAAATTATAAGCAAGCCTTCTATATATTCATCTATCTACTACTACATGAGGCTTTATAGTAACTTATAGATGACACATTGTATCACCTTCAATCCTGGGAGAACATTTTTCTTACTTATTAGATGGCATTTTCCTATTAATCACTGCCTGTTCTTTACTTATTGTGATTTAGATGAAAATTTACACAGCAAATTAGTTTTCCATTCACCAATTCATCTACAGTTTACTTCATAGCATTGACTACAATACCCACAGCACAATATAACACTCTTTTCACCTTTTCTGTTGTTTCCCATTTTTTTCTTTTTTTTTTACACACCTCACTCTTCTAGTTCTTTAATGCTTCCTCCCCCACTATCATGGCCCCAGTTCAACCTCACAAATCCTGTTAGACTGGTGCAGATACATTGGTGCAGATAAGAGCTTTCAGTACACGGAATCCAGGATAGATGACCCCTTCAGAAGCAGTAATGGGAGTAATGATTCCATAAGGATATGGGAAGAGGCAGGGAAGGGGGAACTGATAGCAATGATGGGTGTATAACCCTCTTCGAGAGGGACGAATAACAGAATTGTGGGTGAAGGGATACATCAGATGGTGTAAGATATGGTGGAGGAGGGAAAGAATAAAGAAGAGCTGATGTGAAGGGGAAAATGATCATGGCAGCATTGTACAAGTTCACCTGATCGTTGTTTCCCATTTTTATTCATCCTGTCTTCCTGTTATTTCCTGCTTCCTGAGCTTTGTTGCTTGGCAAATGCTATCCTTTTGATGTTCCAAGACAGATTTGTTTGTTCTCCTGGCAGTTCATAGCACTTCCAATTTTCTTCTACTGCATCACAATTCAAATTAATTGGTACTTCTGTGGTCTTCCATATTCTTTGTCCAACTTCCACATGCATGAGATGATTGAAAGAACTTTGGCTTTAGTCGGGCATACTAGGCTCCTCAAGATAACATCCTTGCTTTTCTAAACTTATAAAGAGGTCTTGGGCAGCATATTTGCCCAAGAAAATATATTATCTGATTTCTTGTCTGCTGATTCCATGAGCATTCATTGTGGTTCTGAACAAAATGAAATCCTTGAGAGCTTCAAGTTTTTCTGTCTTACTCATGATGTTATATATTGGTTTAGTTTTGAAGATTTGGGTCTTCTTTACATTGAGTTGTAATCCATACTGAAGGCTGTAGTCCTCCCCTGATTTACAGATAAGAGTTCTAAGACTTAGAGTCCATGAAAGGCTGATGCTCCGACAGTGAGTTAGTAGTGGTCAGACCTCTGTTTCCTCACATGTCCCCTGTCAGCAGATGTTTGCATTTCCAACCACATTGAGGGTCCTTGTCAAAAGTAGTTTTGCATAGACTTCTCCACCAGCTTCCACAATGGTGTATCGTTGAATCCCTATAATACATTTCTCACCTGTGTTACTCACATGAATTCAGCTTCTTTGATTAAATCCTGTATGAAAGAGTAGTGTGTAACAGAGATGGACATATTTACTCACAATGACATCTGTAAGTACAGAATCTTACTTATATCGTTGAGTCAGATGAGGAATTATTGCAAGCAGGAAAAATATAAAATATTATTTATGGAGACTGATCATTTAGTATAAAATAAAGCAACATTGTTAATATGACATTCCCAAGAGTAATTATTTTCAACCAATTTGGGGTTATAAGACTGCTTGAAGAACTGATAAAAATGTTCTGGGTCCTTTCTCAAAAAAAAAGCAAAAGATACAATATTCCATGTTCTGATTTAGGATGTTCATATAGTCTTTGGTACCCATTTTGGACTGCTAAACTTCTTTCCTAGGCAAGACATGTATTTTTCTTCTTGACAGTTTATTTTAAGTCTGAGGGTCTGGTTTTTAGAACCTAGTTCTATTGAGAAGGTGGTCATATATTCAAACCATGTAAAGCAGGGGTGCTCACACTTTTTCAGCATGTGAGCTACTTATAAAACGATCAAGTCAAAATGATCTACCAACTACAAAAAATGCAAAACATATATGTATTTATTTATTACATTTATTCATAAATGCATTGAGAATTTTTTATACGTACAATGTATGTTTATGTACCTTGCATAATTGCATGAGCCCATATTGCACAACACAATTAACTAGGTACCTTTTTTTATCATTACCTGAGTTTACTCTGATGACTTGCACTGAGTGGAATGAGCCAGGGATGCATAGTACAGACAGTAGCTGCTGACAGCCAGCCTCAAGCACACTTCCAAATGATCATCAGTCATGGTGGAACGGTATTTGGACTAAATGATCTTTATGTGGGAAAAGGCTGACTTACATAAATAAATAGAGCCAAATAATGCAGTCAAGGAGGTAACACATTTTCTCGTGTTTGGGTACTTTCCCTCTGCTAGTAAGTTCCAGAACTGTTCATGCGCTCTGGACTTCAGCTGAATGTCGGATTGTAGTGTCAAAATCTCCCATTCCGTATAAAAGAGATACGTTTTTGTCTTCTTACTTGGTCCAGCTCCCCCACTCATTTTAATACCCTTTCTTACGTTTAAGAGAAAAAAACCAAGGTCTAAAAATTGGTGATAACTTAGCCTGTCAGTTTTGCTGCATTTAGCGCAGTGGTCTGCACATGTGTTTGACACCTAAGATTGCATCTGATTGGCTGCGCTGTATATCAATTAAGTGACAGGATTAATGATAGGCTTGCATCTCTTTTATTAATGCCATGCGATCTAGCCATGCTACATTTTCGATCGACTAAGTACCCCTGTAGTAGAGTTCATTTGACTTAACTATTTCAACCAACCCAGGTCAGATATCCAGTACAAGTTTTTTTTTTTAATGAGTCATGTAAGCAGGATCCATTGAGAACATAAAGAATGCTCAAGAGAAATGTATTCGCATTAGCTATAACATAACAATTGAAATTCTATCCAATGGGTGGTTGATAGTATTGTCTTGTACTAAAGTTGATGGCCGTGCTTACATTTGTAAATTAGTCATCGTTTCTTGTTTTTAAAGCCAGTTATTGATAAACAACTGGCCTGCTCACTGTTCTATGAGTTTTATCTTTTTATGCTCTTGTTTGACTGCCCGTGTCTGGAAGTTCTGGAATTTTTTATTCATCACTTTGGGACCGCAATCAAACTCGGTGTTTAGAGTGGGAAGTCATTTTCAGCAATATTTAGTTGAAGTAGATTTAAATTGAAATTATTTGCTTAAATTTTCCAATCCAAGAATTCAGACAAAAATATAGAAGGAAACAGAACTAATCAAAAATCTTCCTGAGTGTTTTTAAAAGTATATTTAAATATGTAAAATTATGTTTTCTACATTTGTAAAGAGTCACAGCCTCAGAAATGCACAGGGGTAGTTCTATTCTGTCCTATAGGGTTAGAACTGACTCAATGGCACCCTACAATATAACCATACACAATATTTGCTAAGTCAACATTTTGTAAAACATGAGTAGTCACTTTTCCTGAAAAAAAAAAAAAGGAAATGTATCCTCATTGACTAATTAATTAAAAAATGAACCATATGAATGGAGGTTACCAACCCACCTAACCATTGGAGTAGCTCGTTTCAAGTGACTTCTGAGAAGAAAAAATGAGAGAAAGAATGATGGCAAATTGTGGTAAATATGGAGGTTTTCTGAAGAAGAATTAATAAAAGCTGATCATATCATCATATAAGTTCTCCAATCTGTTAGTAACATTTATGTCTCCTCCAGTTTACTTCCTACTTTTCAATGATTTTTGGAAGACAGTAAGCCTCTTCCAGGTTTGGGGTGATTTTTCCCATTTCAATAAAGAGTTATTAAGACCTAATAATATGAATTCTATATTTTCAAGAGTAGACTTTGTCTTAACATTGTTACCTAAAAGCATTAAATCCATACTACTTTCTTTTAAAACCATAAGTTATGGTGTTGGAGTGACTGCTAATGGATATGAGTTTTCCTTTTGAGAAAGTGAGAATGTTCAGGAATTAGATAATGGTGACACTTGCACAACTTTCTATCTATGGTACAAATGACTGATTTGTAAGCTTTAACTGGTGAATTGTGTGATACAGAAATTATAGCTGAATAATAATTATGATGATGATGATAAAGGCTAAAATCAGGAAGACTATATAAAGAGAACAGTCCCACTCCTGACACTGAGTCCACACTTCTCTCCTTTCCCACCTGCCTTACCCATGGAAAAGGCCATTGTGGGTGTCTGGACTTCTCTTTCATAGTTCAATAATTTTAACTGAAGCCAATTTTTCTTGATATTGGAACTTTTTTTTTCAATTTAATTTTATTTTTCTAATCATTTTATTAGGGACTCATACAACTCTTATCACAATCCATATATACATCAATTGTGTAAACCACATTTGTACATTCATTGCCCTCATCATTCTCAAAACATTTCCTCTCCACTTAAGCCCGTGGCATTAGGTCCTCATTTTCCCCTCCCTCCCTGCTCCCCCACTCCCTCATGAGCCCTTGATAATTTATAAATTGTTATTTTGTCATATCTTGCCCTGTCCGA
>NW_022103907.1:15749899-15750841 GCF_000313985.2 Echinops telfairi | reverse complement strand
TCAAAGTTGGATAGTTTAACTATTATGTGCCTTGGTGACTTCTTCTTGGGATTCAGTCTAGCTGGTGTTATTTCAGCCTTCTGAATGGTTGCCTGGTTTGCATTCATTAAGCTGGAGAAGTTTTCCTCCAAGAATTCTCTCGCTATTGTTACAGATGACTTCTTTGTTGTGTCTTCCTCCAGTAAGCCAATAATTCTAATGTTGTTCCACTTCATGTCATCAGACATAGCTCTTAGGTTTTCTTCAGCTTCTCTGATGGTCTTATTAGATTTTTGTTTGCATTTGTTGAGGTCTGCTTGGCTGTCCTCCAAATCACTGATGTGGTTCTCTGATTCCTCCAGTCGATTCTCAAGGTCTGTGTTTCTGCTATTGGTTTTTGTTATCTCCTCCCTAAGCTCCTGTATTTTCCTTTGGTGTATGGCCTTTATCTCCTCTATAATTTCATCCTTTTTCTGTATGACTCCAAGCGGTATTCTGAAAATTTATTTCTTTGGCAGCTCAATATTTGCTTCTTCTATGTATGTTGCTATGTTCAGGATATCTTCTGCTGTTGCCCTGTTTCTCCTGTTGTTTTTTGTTGAGGTGGTTGGGGCAGATGGCTGTTTGCGTTGCATTGTTTTAGAGGAGCCAAGTGCCATTTTCCAGGGAGTCGAAGAGCACTGGCTCTCTCTGGGGGGCTTGTAGGAATGCTTCTTCGAACTGCCTACAGCTAATTATTACTATGGGATTAACCTACCCCTTTATTTTCTTGTGGCTTCCCTATCAGGGGAGTGCCCCAGAAGCTGATGGGTTGCCTGCTTTGGTGTTATGGATGTTGGGCAGAGGTTCCTGCAACAGCTTGGAATGTTTATGAGTGTTGGCCAAGCGGCCTTAAGCCCCCAGGTCCCTGGAAGGAAAGCAGGGCTTTCCCTAGCCTCTGGCTAGCTACACAGGGTGGAGCTC
>NW_022103907.1:15746765-15749308 GCF_000313985.2 Echinops telfairi | reverse complement strand
AGGGACAGGCAATGTAACAATGAGTAATCCTCTTGGGCAAACTGTGGCTGTGTTGAGACCAAATCCCTCCATGGGCTCCAAATGATCCCGGCTCCGGCAGAGACAGTGGCGGAGTCAAAGTCAAGCCCCAGCTGGCTTCCACTGATGTAAGCCAAAAACCCCAAACCCCCAAAACCTCGTGGATCTGTTCCTACTAATCTTTATGATGCTCCTCCTGCGTTCCAGTTGTGTTAAAGTTTTCTCTAAGCAACTCTCCTGGGCTAGATTCTGCGGAGTCCCTCTGGTATGTATCACACCGTCGCCATCTTCCCGGAAAATGTCCTCGACATTGGAACTTTAGCTAGGAATCATTACCCTGTTGGTATACATAAAGACATTTAACTAACCAATTAAAAACCAAACTCAGTACACAGCCGAAAAAGAAAAGAAATGAGAAATGTATTAGATTTTCCTTAAAAGAAAATAATTAAAACTGCTCTTCAGAGCCATTGTAACACACTGTCTAAGCTCTTTGCCTACTTCTTTAGAAATCAAGTCTTAATGGAAATTGGTTAACGTCTTCAGATCCACATGAATTCTCTCAGGACCCAAGGCGGATATGAAGCTGGAATGTGCATTAGATGATCAGTTTGGCGCTCCTCTGCACCTACAGAGTACACAGAGAATGGGCTATGTTACAAAGGTCTAAATCCTTGTGTCCGTGTAACTCACTTGTGTTGTCATTTGTTCTGCATTCATGCAGGACACAACTCTAGGCTGCCACTGTCAATTTTGTCTACTTCCAGAACCATGGGCATATTCTTATTTCTGAGTCCTTGGGACCTTGTGTTGGAGTTAATCGAGTGCGTTATTAACTTTATAGTCACTTCGTCAACATAAATCTTTGTCAGTTATGTTTTCAAGGATGAAAAGAGGGGGCTGATGAATCAAATTGCTGCAGCATTAAGAAAGTTAATGGGCACCAAGAGCTTTATATTCATTACCCCATTCAATCTTCACAATAATTCCTTTAACAATGAGGTCAATTTTAATATTCATAACACAAGTAAACAAGCTAAAGCCCAACATGATTAAAATGTTTCTAAGGTCTTGTAGCACTGATTTAACTGAACTATAATTCAAAACCAGCTTTGTTGACCATAAAATCCATGGTCTTTCTACTTCATCTTTTGGATTGGCTGGGATTTTGAAAGAATTTCTATTGATTTTGTTTTTAAGCTTCATTTAGTTTTATTAAAATTCTTCTAAGACATCTTACTGGGTGTAATGTATAAATGAAATACATGCTAATTGGATAAGAATTTCTGGAATGTGGCAGCCTCCTCTTAGAGACCCCACAGCAGGCTGACTTCTCCCTTCTTTATGGTGTCTTTGTCCATCATGTTAACTGGAGGATCCCTGGTGGTGTAGTGGTTTTGTGTTGGGCTGCTAACCAGAAGGTCAGAGGTTCAAAATTGCCAAGTGCTCCATTGGAGACAGATTATGCTTTCTGCTCCCATAAACAGTTCTAGTCTAGGAAACCCACAAGGGCAGTTCTACTTTTTCTTATAGGGGCATTATGAGTCGGCATTGACTAGATGGCAGTGAATTTTTTTAATATAGTATTGATCACTTTTTGACTTGTCATGCATTTTACTTATTTGCTTATTGTCTCTTCATTCCAGTAAGTAAATTCTATAATAACAGGGATTTTTGTCCATTTTGTTCCCTGTTGTATCTCGTGTCTAATGTACCCACTGATTCTATTTGAATGGATGAGCAAATCAATCATTCAAGGAATGGTAGTAAATTGATATATTGTGGAGCTATAGCTCATGAAAAGTTAAGGTAGACAACCCTTTGACATGCAAAATATATGTAGAGAGTTAGGGATAGATTTCCCTTCAGCATTGGGAAAAAAAATGTGTGGTTGAGCACAAGATCTGAGACTTGTATTATTATTTATTATGTTGTTGTTAGGTGTTGGTGAGTCCATTTTGATTCACTGTAAACCCACCTGACAGAATAGAACCTCCACCTAGTAGGCAGGGCTTTCCAGGCTGTAATATTTATAGGAGTAGGGAGCTCTTTTCTCTTCACAAGTAGAGCTGCTGGATGTGGGAGTTCCAACTTCAGTTAGAAGCTGAGAGCTAACTTTATACCATATACTATCACTGAAAGTATTATATTGAAAATATTTATCTTTAAATAGCTTTAATAACCAAAAACATCTGTGGTCGACTGCCTATTAGTGAATGATTCCATTAGAATCACCAGGAAAATTGTCCCTTCCTAATCCAATCTCTAGCAGAGTGAAGTAGATTGGCGATCTTTCATAGTCATGAATGAGATGTAAACCATTTAAAACCTGAGCTCTCTGTCTAGGTATTACTCACTGTTCCATTAGAATGACCAGCAGTCTGAGAAAAGTGTGGAAGTAGATGGTAGTGTCACCTTGCCCCTTTCAGAACTAGGAGGTTTACGGTAGCATGGAATTTATTTGTAGACATAGGGAAACAACACTTCCCTAATCACTTTCAGTTAGATTAAAGGTAAGAATACAC
>NW_022103907.1:15744799-15746087 GCF_000313985.2 Echinops telfairi | reverse complement strand
CCATGTTTCCTGAGAATTTTATGTGGATCAAGCACTGTACTAGGGACAGGCAATGTAACAATGAGTAATCCTCTTAGTGCATTGCAGTACTAGAGTGGAGTAGCCCTGGTGGTATGGTGGTTACACGCTGGGCTGCAAGGTCAGCAGTTTGATACTGCTCAAAGGGAAAAAGACTTTCTAATTTACTGAAGTGTGAGAAGCCCACAGGGGTAGTGCTTCTTTAGGACTGCTATGAATCTCAATGAACTCCATGGCAGTGAACTTGGTGGAGTTTTTTGTTTTCTGAAAGCTGAGCAAGAACCTAAATATCTTTTAGTCAAAACCATCCTCCCCTGATTTACAGATAAGCTCTCTCAGACTGAGAGTATGTCAAAGGCTGATGCTCCTATAGTAGGTAAGTAGGGGTCAGACTCTCAGTTTCCTCACATCGCCCCTCTCAGAAGTTGCTTACATTTCAGACCACATTGAGAACCCTTGTCATATTCAGCCTGAGCCAACTCTGAACTGATATGACCATCATACTGTCTGTACCACATTACTACCAATGACTGTAAATAGAGGACAATATTTTCCAAAGGAATGTTAAAATAACTTAATCATTATGAAAGGAAGGAAAGTTACTCAAGGATAAATATAAACATAGAAGCTTTTTTATTTTAATAAATCATTTCATTTCATTGGGTCCTTGTACAACTCTTTTCACAGTCCACCCATCCATCCATTTTATCAAGCACATTTGTACATTTGTTGCCATCATCATCATTTTCAAAACATTTTCTTTCTACTTGAGCTCTTGGTATCAGCTTCTTATTTTCCCCTCCTTCCTTCACCCTTCCTCCATCATAAACCCTTGATCATTTATAGAGTACTACTATTTTTTCGTGTCTTACATTGACCGATGTCTCCCTTTACCCTCTTTTCTGTTGGCCATCCCCCTGGGAGGGGCTGTAGATAGATCATTGTGATCAGTTCCCCCTTTCTCCCCCCACCTTCCCTTTACCTCCTGGTATGACTCCCCTCAGAGGTTTATCTGTACTGGATTCCCTGCATTTCCAGGTCTTATCTGTCCCCATGTACATGCTCTGGTCTAGCCAGATTTGTAAGGTAGAATTGGGGTCATGGTAGTGGAGGGGAGGAAGCATTATAGAACTAGAGGAAAGTTGTATGTTTCATCTGTGCTACTGGACCCTGAGTGGCTCATCTCCTCCCCGCGTCCCTTCTGTAAGGGGATGTCCAGTTGCCTACAGATGGGCTAGCGGGCTCCACTCTGCACTCCCTATCATTCACA
>NW_022103907.1:15732176-15743924 GCF_000313985.2 Echinops telfairi | reverse complement strand
GAATGTTTTCTGGTGAAGTCTGATGGGGTGCCATGCCCTGGCCCCAAAGTCTATTTTTGGTATTCCCTAGGGACTTCATTGCTTTGCTCCCCTTGCTGTTCTGTTCCATGCCCTTAGTGTTTCCCCTTGGTGTGGTGGGGTCAGATTGGGCACAATTCCTGCACTGTGTTTCCAGTGTTGTCCCCATAGTGCTATGGGTCAGTGAGGGATGTTGTGTCTCCTGGTGGGGCTGGCCCTATGGTCCTCTCTGTGCATTGGCTGCTCTGAGCAGGAATACTGTCCTCAGGGCTTGGTGGGCCAGGATGTGCTCCACTCTCTCTTACTCCCCCTTCATTTGCTTCTGTGTGCTCTGTTCAGACATGTCCCTCTCCCTTAGCTGTAGCTTCAGTGTGGTCCTCAGAAGTGAATTCTTCAGGAATGGGGGTTGGGGGGTGGTGGAGGCTGCACACATAGTTAGGATTGCAGCCAGCCCCTCAGACCTCTCTGTTGGTGCCTGCTTCATGTTGGTATATTGCATTCATGGATTCAACAAACTACAGATCAAAAAAATTTTTTTAATCTCCTAAAAATTAATTAAAATGGTCAAAACAATACTTCAAAGGTTAACAGTGAGTTAGTGTAAACTACTACTTATATAGCATCCACATTTTATTAGGTATTGTGAGTCATTTAGAGATTATTTAACTATACAGAGATATTTGCATAGGTTATTTGTAAATACTACAATATTTTATTTGAGGATTTTTAGAATCCAATGTTTTTGGTATCCCTTGTGTCTTGAAATCAATCCTCTGTCAATATCCATTGATTACTGAAATGTGCACATATCCCATATATTTTCATCTCTGAAGACACATACCACTTTCTACTTTGTTTCATATTCATAGACAAGCATAGCTGTATCTTTTTGAGGGAGAAGTTCAATATTACCCACATATTCCATCTTTTTAACATTTTTTTGGTATATAATTCACATACCATAAAGTTCAATAAGAAATCTTGGTGGAGTAATGGTTATAGGTTGGGCTGTTAACCACAGGCCAGCAGTTAGAATCCACCAGCTGTTCTGTGAGAGAAAAATGAGGCTTTCTGTCCCCATTAAGAGTTACAGCCTTGAAAACTCATAGGGGCAGTTTTACCTAGCCTATAGGCTCACTGTGAGTCAGGATCGACTTGACCACAGTGAAGTGAAAATTCACGACCTCACTCATATTAAAAGAGTTGTACAATCATCACCACAATCAATTTTAGAGCATCATCTTTCTCATACTCATTGTTATTAGCTCCTCATATCCTCCGAACCTCTCTGCCATACCCCCAAGAAAACACTAATACAGTTACTGTCTCTAAAGATTTACCTTTCCTGGGTTTCACATACAGAAAAACATATCAAAAATTAAAAATGAAATAGGAACACTTCAATCACAAAGGAAACAAAATATTAAACTCTCAAACAAATTAAAACGGGCCAAACACAGATCGAATAATAGGATGTTAACTTTTAAACTAACTACATCTGCCATAATTGATCTTGTAATGCTCTCTGTCTGATAAGAAGTCTCTTAAGATACTCAGGCTTTGGTCAGAGAGGGTTCAAACAGAGGCTCAACCCATGAAGAGACCCTGAAAATGAATTTTAGGCTTCCACTCTCCTTCATAGCCTTCTGCGCACTGTGCATTGATTGTTTTTAGCTCAGATACCATTTCCTCCTTCACATTTTGGTTTTATTATTTACAATACTTGAATCATACAGGCTGTTTCATTTCTTCCATGTGGACAAAGTTGATGCCTCACTTAGATGGCTGTTTGTATGAACATAAGCCTTTAAGACCCCAAACACTATTCTTCCTGATACCTGGACACTATCAGGTTTCTTTACACTTCTCTAAGTGTGAAAGCTCTCACTTTGTTATCGTGCCCATATCTTCAATGATCTCTTTGGGACAGTGAGCATCAAGCAGGGCCATGTCATAAGAACTGTGTGAGCCAAAAGGCCATTCATATATCTATGATTTATATATGTCTCTGGTTCACTTTGGAGACATCATTGCCATTTTATGATAGAGAACATTATCAATCATCTCCCTGGGTATTAAGTAATTCAACCAGTCGTGTCATTAATTTAGCCAAAGGTATAGAATTTTAAACACTGTTAAGAAAGGGAAATTATATAAGTATAGGCTAGCTTCAGACCACAATACATGAATTGTTGACTTGTACAGATTAAACTCTTAAGTGACTAGAACACCATTCACACAAACAAGGGGGTAGGGCTCCAAATAAGTCCAAACTTTCAATAACATTCATTCACAAAGGCAGAATCATGTGTACCAGACTAATATGTGTCATAATAAAACAAGGAGAACATTAAAATAGTAACCATATGGTAAACTCAGGCCATCATTCATTGGGCACTTCCAAGCCAAGAGATCGAACCAAAGTTGAATGTCCACAAATTCTATAACCTTGGGATAGCAGTCATTTGGGAGTTTCAGCCTTGACTACAAGGCTGCAGGTTAATTTGAGATGATGTCTAGTTCATTGAATGGGGTTTCCATATCAAGCCCTTCTTTTGTGGCCTAAGGAGGATGTTGGACACCTCAGAAGAAGATAATCTAAAGTCCCAGTAGTCTATTACATATGGACTGGATCAAGAAACTAGATCAAGACTGTCCAACCAAGGGCATAGTACCAGTCATATTTGTGGTAGTTACATAATCTGGTGTCAATTTGGGATTTGAGAGGATTAAGAGTGAAGGGGTGAATTCTAGTCTGTCAATGTGGCTTCTGTGTGGGCATGGCCTTCTCTGGAGGATTCTGGGAACTCCAGTATTTCCTCTTTGGAGGGGGTAGACACAGTCTCTCTCTGCTTGGACTACCTTCAAGTCATCCCTGAGGAGAAGCCACATGGACCTAATCTGATGCATCCCTGGGAGCTGAAGAAGCCATATGGAGACCTCTGCCAGCGCTGAGAAGCTTACGTCACTAGCTTCACAAGACTTCCCACCCACTAGCCTGTGATCTTCCTGAATTTGGTGTCATTGCATGTGTTTTAGTGAGTCTCAAGAGGACTTCATAGATTTGTATCAGACTTATGGGCACATATCGGACTTATGGACTTTATCTGGACTTGGTTGGGATGTTTTCTCAATATTCAGCTGCTCTTGTATATAAAGCTCTTTCTTATACACATATGAATGTCCCCAGATTTGTTTCTCTTGTCTACCCAGACTAACACAATGTTCTCCCCTTAGGTTCTAACTAAGTATTATTAAGGGTCCTCTCCCCACCCCTCCAGCGGAAATTGTTCTTCCCTGTTTACTCACTTTCTAATTGCCTTCTAACCGACATCCATGTGTCCATCTTGACTTGGATTCCCTGTAAGGGTTGCAGGAGTGCCTGTTGCTCTGATGGGACACAAATGCAATCTTGTAGGACAGCAACTGAGTGTTCTGCCCCCTCTCCCTGGCCCCATCTTAAAAAGTGACCCCACATGAGGTAAGTTTGCCTTTGTGGTTTTTAAGTTGTTTTAAAGTTGTATGTATCGATGGGGCAATATATGGTTCATGGATGCTAGGTAGGTTCAAAGTAAATTAGATTACATGACCTGAGAGGAGAAGCCTGCTCTCAGGTGCTTATCCTGGCAGTACTGAGCTCATACAAGATCTGTCCTTTTGAGATTTACTAACTTCAACCAGGATAATGGTCTCCAGGTCCCTCTATGTCATAAGGTGTTTCATGGTTTCATCACTGTTTCTTAGGGATGGATTGTATTCCACTGTGTGTTTACCAGGGATTTTTTTTTTCATCCGTTCTTCTACTGATGACCTTTAGACTGTTTCCAGCTTCTTGCTATTGTGAAATGCATTGCAGTGATGATGGAAAAGCATATGTCTATTTGTGTTCTGTCTGTTATTTCTTTGTAGCATATGCCTAGCAAAGGTATTGCTGGGTCACATCCTATCCATATTTTCATCTCTAAACACAGTATTTTTTCAGTGCCTTACATAGTAGCTTTTCTGCCAATGACTGCCCAGAAATAAGTGCAAACATAGATTTTCTCAAGTCAAAGTTTTTCAGTTTGGGCAAATGCTTTAGCAGAATAACAGATGGCTTGTCTTGATTTGAAGCAGTCTCATAAAACAGACATTTAGTTTACTAAATGCTCCCATGTTTGGGTCTTTAGAAAGGATTTACTGTCCCTAGTAACTGCTCTATTTGTCTTTTCCAGTTAAGATTGCAAGAAATGATGCGTATCAACATCTAAGGTCACAGAGAAAAGTAAAAGAACTAGAGAAAACTGATATTCCAAGTAAACTTATTTTTCAGAATCTACTACATTGCCTGAGACAATTGTAGAGCATACAGAAATGCTTATTGAACAAAAATCCCTGTTTATATCCGTTTCACTCATATATGGATGTGGTTGACATATAGGGCTATTTCCATAAAAATCTTACAAAGCTTGTATAGGGTCACTATGAGTTGGAATCGATGGAATGGCAGTGGGTTGGGTTTTGAGGACTTGAATGGAATTCAAAGAAGTACGCTTTTGGTTCCTCAGCTATGATTTCAATTTACTAAAAAAGGATCATGATTCTAAAATGTAATGTGCTTTATGAAGGCTTTTGAGATGCTTTTAAAATTAAAATTAATGTAGTTTACATCTGTATAAGAAAGACTTTATATCAAGAAAGAATTTTAGAACAAGAAAGTGGTCGTGCCCAGTTCAACAATAGTCCTTGCATCAGGTACTAACTATAGGCCCAGCCAGTAGCCAGCAGATAAAACAGAAAGTTGAAGCAGCAAGCTGGGAGATCATAGGCCAGTGGTGGTGAGTCATGTGAATCCCTGATCCACAGGATGCTGATAGCTCCCTTGTCTGTAGGCCACTGACACTTTTGACCCCATACATGAGTCATGGGACCTAGTCAAGCAGGAAGGAAAGGCACAAGAGAAAGAGAGTGATGTTCTCCTCAGCCTCTCTCATAAATACACCATATCCCCAAGGACAAAATTAGACTCCATTCCTACTTCATACATGTCAAGTTGACATAGAATCTAACCATCACAGAATTGTTTTCTTCCTGCCCAGAAGATAGGTTGACTTCTCCACACACACAAAGCTTCAGAAATCCTCTAGATGGTAGAACCATTCTACTCTATCTTACATGGTTGCTTTGAGTTGGCATCAGCCCAATTACAGTGAGTTTGTATAGTATATCTTCATCAATTCTCATAAACAAAAGCGTGTTTATAATACATCTGTCAAATCAACCAAGTTACTCTCGGTATCTAGGTAAAGATCTTTTGTTTTTCCTTTCAAACAACCTGGTATTTCATGTATTTATTTAATTATTTTCTGGGTGTGGACTTCACCTTGTAACAGAAACTCCTGGCCGACCTCAAGTTTTCCTTTCCCTGGATGGACTGGAGATCTTCCCCTGAGGAATTCTTGAGCTCACTCTAAACAAATTCTCTCTCCAGTCTCCCTCAGTCCCCACTTTCCTCCAGCTGCTCAGACAGATGGCTTAAAGATTGGACTCTTTGTTGCATGTTCTTCTGCCTTCAGACATCTTTTCCCCAATTTTTTCATCCCCATTTATTTATAATGTCTCTTGTTACTTATTAAACGAAATACCCCATGAAAAGTGAGAACATACCTGGCACATAATTGGCACTGCAAAAATGGTATTGGATTAGAGTGGGTTATCTAGAGAAGCAAAAACAATTATATATATAAATTTATGTCAAGAAAGTGGCCACATAATTTTTGAAGGGATTAAATCCAGTCTGGTTCAAGTCTGTGGGGTGGATGTTAAGCTGGAGGCCTTTCTTGATTCATTCAGCTTCCGGGGCTTACAAATGAGGAAACCGGAAGATGAACCCAAAAGACCACAGGCTGCTGGAGGGAGAGGCAGATGAATTCAAGGTAAGCAAGTCAGGCTTGTGGCTGCAGAGTTGAATGAGTCCCAGGTTGGCAGGCAATATTTTGTTGTTGTTAGGTGTTGTCACTTTGGTTCTGACTCATGGCGACCTTGTGTAGAACAGAACAAAATACCACCCAGTCCTGAGGCACCATTACAATTGTTCTTGTTTGAGTCAATTCCCTTTGTCAAGGGCATTCCTCTTTTACCACTGCCCCTCCATTTTACCACGCATGATGCCCTTCTCCAGGACTGGTCTCTCCTGATAACATGGCCAAAGTACATGAGATGACATCCTGTCATCTTTGGCCATAAAGAACCTGTAAGTAGGCAATATAGCATACTGCTAACAGCTCTCAGAATGGGCAGGCAATATATGGTAGATTGATGAGTAAGACACAGGATACAAACCAGAAAGAAGGGGGCTAGCTTTTGCAGACTCAACTTATAAGGAGTAAGCCACACCTCAATGAAACTTTCTTCCAATTGCATCAAGCTTGTGACCTGATTAAGGGTCCAACTGCTTGGTTGAGAACATCATGGGGTTGATTGTACAATTTTATATCACATCATGGAGGAGACTCCAACTGTCAATGTTGGAATCTTGGTCTAGCCAAGCAGACACAAAACTTAACTAACATAGGTAGCTAGTCTTAGATTCCCTACATAGAGTCATTCTAGATCGACATGATGGTAGTGGATTATTCTTATTATCGAGGTCTCTAGGAGGTATAGACATTTTACACTCACCTGTTAGCCTAAAAGTTGGGTATTCAAGCACATCCAATGGTACCGTGAAAGAAAAAGGTTGGTGATCTGCTTTCATTTATACCAAAGGGAACAAAACATGGAGTAGTCCTGTTCTCCAGCCCATGGGTGTTGAGTTAGTTAATTGTGCCAACCTGGCCGATAATCACATGTGGGGCTAATTGAAAGGCTGAGGGATAAATGGGTGGTGAGCCTTGCCTTTCTAGTTCTCGGGTCTGTTGCTTTGTGATGGTCACACCAGGGTGCAGCTGCCTTAGCAGTTCCCTGCTTCAACTTGTAAGATTGACTTCCTACAAGACATCCCCAAGGAGAAGCCACATGGATCTATCCTGATGCAGCCCTGGGTGCTGGAGCAGCCGTGTGGAGACCCCTGCTAGTGCTGAGATGCTTATTCGTTCACTGACTCAGCTTTCCTCCTGCAGTCAGCATCATTGCCTCTGTTTTGTGAGGCGGAGGACTTTGTGGATTGGAGTTGGGTTAATGGGTTAATGTTGGACTTGTGGGCTTGGGCAGCATTGGGTTGGGATGTTTTCGTGATGCACATTTTCTTTTCATAAAACTCTCTCTTATACATGAGTTGCTGTGGATTTGTTTCTCCAAAGTACCTAGACTAATACAGGTGTTATCATAAGTTGTAATCAACTAACAACATTTTTTTAGTATCAATATTTACCCTCACTAGGAGTTATCAGGCTTGGAAAGTATAGCTGGTCTTCTCCTTGCCACAGGTTTTTGACTTAGATAAGTTGCATGAAACTTAAAATTGATAAATTTCATCAAATATTTTTTTTGCCGATAACTCCTATATAGAAAAAGCTATTTTATTTCACAAAACTTTGAAATTATACAAATTAATATTCAAGTAAGAAATACTTTTTAAAAAGCTATATAGCCTTGGGAAACTGTGTTAGTTTGGGTAGACTAGAGAAACAAAATCATAGACACACTTATATGTATAAGAGAGAGTTTTATATAAAGGGCAATTGTACATTGCAAAAGCATCCCAACCCAGTCCAGTACAAGCCCATAATTCTGATATTAGCCCATATGTCTGATACCAATCTATAAAGTCCTCTTCAGACTCACAAAACACATGCCATGACGCCGAATGCAGGATGATCACAGGCCAGTGGGTAGAAAGTCTTTGGATCCAGTGGCATTGTAAGCATCTCAGCGCTGGGAGGCGTCTCCATGTAGCTTCTCCATTTCCCAGTGCATGGGTCTACCAGCGTAGCACCATGTGTCTTGTCAGTAGAGAGTTTCCAAGGGAGTGAGCCCAGAGAAAGAGTCTCTCCTGCCTCCAAGGAGGAAATCCAGGATTTCCCAGAATTCTTAGGAGAAGGCCATGCCCACGCAGACACCTTATTGGCTATGATCTGATAGCCAGACTAGGCTCCACCCCTACACTCTTAATCCTCAAACTGATACCAGATTGTGTAACTACCACAGAAACAAAGTCATTAATTTTGGTTTGCATCATGAATGCTTGTCTTAGGTGGTTGTTACTGCTGTTGTTAGATGCTGTTTAGTCAATTCCAACTCACAGTTGACCCTACACACAACATTCTTAGTTAGAAGTGAGATTTTCAAGTACACAAAATAGCCATAACACTTTATTGTAATGCATTATTAATAGACCAACACAGAGAAGTTAGAAGTGCGTTTTTTCAATCCCATGTAAACATAGTTCAACCACTCAAATAATCTGAAAGCAATTATGTAGAAACAATGTTAGTACGCTTTGAAACTGTCTTGATCTTTAAACTTAATGGTTAATAAAGAATAATTTTTTAGTTTTAATATTTCTTTCCTTAAACCTAAAATAATTTTGTTGTATAAGAATCTGGTAAGAGCTAATATGATGGTTGGTTTAACCTTTAGAAAGCACGGTGGTTACACAACATTTAAGTCATGGTGACATCTAAAGAGAGCCAAGAAGAGTCAACAATCCACGAGGACAACATGATGATGTTCAAAGTGCCATAGAACACTTCACCACAAGTGATGGTCAAGACTCCCCAAAAGATCTATTTGTGGACTATAGAGAAACAAACATACGTCCTAAAATAATTTTACATGTTCATTTTTCTTTTTCTTAGAATGAATGCTCCGCATTGCTCATGCAAGACTTACTACTGCCTAGGATTCAGATGAACTATATTGTACACCATGAGGGACAATATTTTTGGCACCAAACACCTTCAATTTGCCTCCTTACTCTGCTGCTTTCAGATGTGAGACATTTAACTGCCCTGAGGTCAGTTTATAAAATACAATCTTCTCAGATCATTGTAAATAAGTGGAAAGTAAAATTGATTGTAGATAAATAAAATACTTCATATGGTAACTCTGAACTGACTGCAGTCAAGTCCATACTGAGCCATATCGATACCATTGTGGGTTTCTGAGTTGGTAACTACTTATGGGAGTAGAAAGCCCAGTCTTTGTCATGCAGAGCTGCTAGTGGATTTGAATTCTCCACCATGCTGATCTGGGCCCAATGCTTACCCAACCACTACAGCACCAGGGCTCCATACTTAATGGGGTAGATTCTTAATAATGCGTATTTAATCTCTGTGCAAGAAGATGAAATGAATGCATGATAAGACGATAACCCCATTTCCACAGTTCCAGTTATTGAATTGCTCTACTCCTTTAAATGTCGTCAGATTTTCATGTTATAAGACAAATTGTTTTATTGGCTGACAAAAGTCTTATAAAAGACTTCTTTCAAGACCATCGCCCTAATGTTATTTTGATTGTGGCTCTAAATTCTTTTGCTTGCTTCTCTGTTCTGTTTTTGCATATCTTAAGGTACTTGCCACGTGCACCTAGTCTGAAGCACATCATGGAGATCTCATTAGGCAATCACCTGCTCCAGCGGCATGTGTCCTTCTCGCGACTCCTCCCCAGTGAGCCAGGTGTCTGCCTCCAACATCAATCTCTGCGTGCAGTGATGGCAGCAAGATATTTGCTTGCTTTTGTAACAATTGTCTCTACTCCTTGCAAGGGATTTCTCCTTAAGTTTCCCAAGGTAGACATCCTTCCAATGTCTTTCTCAAGCCCATGCTGTGCATATGGCCCTTAATAATATGGATTTTTCTACCCCGTATCATATTAAAAGCCAACATTGTCATTGTAAGGGAGAAACAATTGGGAAAGGGTCAAAAAGTGAGTTTAAAAAAATAAGCAGTGTTGGATTTTAGGAAGTTGGGCACTGTGCAGGGTTGAGTTCTGAACATTTCTGTGTGGAAGAAGCCCCTCCATCATTTTACATTCCAGAATACAAATTATTTTGGGAGACATTCATTATCTTATAGACCTTAGGAATAAAAACTTAGCTTTGATTAGTACCAACTTTTCTATTAGTTTATTTTATGATTGCAAGGTCATAAACCAAAAATCATAAACCATTCTCATATAAGTCAGCTCTATCCGACTAAGAAGCAGACTTGGAACTGCTTTGGCATGTCTTCTTAGGCTAACTGACCTCCTGATCCGTTAGAGCTGCAGAATAGTCAGAAGTAGTCCCTTGATATTCTGAGAGGAGGGAAACTGCATTGTGACACAGACCAGGGGGAAAAATTCTCCTGTAGTATTTTCTTATTAGTTTGACACCTGTAAGTAATCAGCAGTTAATATTTTCAAGGGAAAATAACAAGTATAAACATTTCATAAAACTTATAATCCTCTAAGCTCTCAGATACAGTTTTGGTTAGAGTGAGAGTGTTTTCCAGAGTCCAGGGACCTCATAACTTAACCTTTGGCAAGACATGGTCAATGATTGAGCTCAATGGCCCTCATGGAAGCAGCACACCAACATCTGGGATCCAAGGACTGGAAAAAACAGTCCAAGTCTGACAAAAGTTATGGATGAGGTTAAATTTTGAAATTCTTGTTTGCAGAAGGTAATGATGACAGTGGTAGCTCCAAAGACATTGGCAAGGTCTACGCATGGAATAACCCTCCAGTAAATCACTTCTGATCCTACATGAGGGGTGGGAATAACCTGGTTAGCAGGCACAGAGCATTGGAGAGATGATTAGAAGAGATTAAAATGATCATTTGATTTCAATAGTTAAAACCTTGTCATTTGATCTCCCTTTGGCTATACTTTGAGCTTGATCTGATTTTTATTATTTTCTGGATTTGTTGCTGTTTGTTTTTTATTTTGTTCCAGATTGGGGCTTTTTCTGCTATATTTAGTCATTAGTAGATTTCTGGACTCCGTTCGGTATGCTTCTGCTTTTCGATATAAGCAACCCAGGTTGTGTGAATCTACTGAGACAATAATTAGAATAAGGGCTCCTTGGGGATATGGAAGGGGAGGGAGGGCTACCTTGGAGACATTAATACACTTGTAAGAAGTTCTTAGAAGCTTACATTCCCTATCTTATCCTATATTTCTGCCCCCTCTGAGCTCCTTCATGGTATCCTTTTCTGGGGCCTGGATGCCTTTGTCAGTTCCAGTGGTCATGGATCTGTTTAGTGGAGTCTCTCGGAGGAAAAGGTGTCTTTCAAGAATTTAATGGCTATGAAAACTTTTCTTCAAATGCATACTTCTACAGATTTCGTAGTACTAGCCTTTGTGTTTTAATTTGATTTTTTTTTATACATTGTGAGATAAGAGTTCAGGTTCATTGATTTCCCCATGAATATTTAGTTTTTCACCATTCGGTGTTGTTGTTTTTTTCTCTCTTTGAATTGCTTGGATACCTTTATCTGACTAAACGGCCATAGAATTGCAGCTTACTTCTGGTCTCCGGTTTTGTTTCCTTGTTCTCTTTGTCTATCTATAAAGATATAGTCTTGATTAGACTCACTTTATGAAACACCTTATAAATGAAAGACTTCAAACTTCATTCTTTTTAAAGCTAGTTTTGGGTATTCTATTCCTGTTCATAGAAATTTCATAATTTACTTGTAAATTCCAATAAAAATATCTTAGTCTATTTTTATTGAAGTTTTATTAAATTTAGATATATTTGGGGAGAATCAAGGAAAATCATTTTTTAAAATGAGTATTATATCTCTGAACATCATCTATGTCTT
>NW_022103907.1:15731121-15732076 GCF_000313985.2 Echinops telfairi | reverse complement strand
ATTGAAGTTTTATTAAATTTAGATATATTTGGGGAGAATCAAGGAAAATCATTTTTTAAAATGAGTATTATATCTCTGAACATCATCTATGTCTTTCTTTTCAATTTTGTAATATTATATGTATAGGTCCTACACTTCTTTGGGGAAGCGTTTGTCTAGGGATTTTTAATTTGTTCTTTACACATAATTATAAACTGATTATTTTTATTTACTTTGAAATTAGTATTTAAAATTACACTTGATTTTTATATGTTGACCTTAGAAACTGTAACCATGTTAAAATTAGTTCATAGTAGTTTTTGTTCTGATTTATTCATATCATTTTTAAAAATCCCCAAACTTAATGGCTTCATACAATAGAAATGACTAATACCTCCAATATAATGACAATGATAAATACAAATGACAAAAGTTAGCATCTTGATTTAGTTCCCCAAATGAGGGATATGTCAGTATCTCACAATACATCTGATATAAGCTATTGATTTGTTATTATGCTCTTTATCAAATTGCAAAAATTTTCTTCTTTTCCCCAAATATCTGTAATATGTATTATGAACAGTAGCTTTTTGTAGTTTAATTAAATTACAACAATTTGACCATTTTATCTAATTGCTGAATATACTGGCATAAGGATTCTCATTGTATTTCCTAACTAATCCTTAATGCTTTCATTTTGGATATTGGTAATTTGTATTCTCTCTCTCTTTTTAATTATCACAAGCATTTTATTAAACTTATTCTCTCTGAAAAGAGCGAATGCTCAGCTTTGTGATAACTTGAAAACAATTATTTTCTAGATTACAGATAACCTGTGGAAAATGTGAGTTTGAACTGTGAAGACCCACCAATATGCAGATTTTTTTCGGTTGCTATTGCAGAGAGCTCAAATATTGCAATATCTTCTTAAAATGTCCAGTGAAATTAATAATGCCTGTGAGCTACAAGGACTGCT
>NW_022103907.1:15728036-15731008 GCF_000313985.2 Echinops telfairi | reverse complement strand
CGGTTGCTATTGCAGAGAGCTCAAATATTGCAATATCTTCTTAAAATGTCCAGTGAAATTAATAATGCCTGTGAGCTACAAGGACTGCTTAAACAGAGATGATGAGATATGTCTTTTTCATTCATATTTTGTTTAAGTTATACAACATTAAAAGATAACTCCTCTCTTGGACACTTTCTGAATCCTTTTCTTCAGTTCAACTTCTCGCATCATTAAAGAATTATTCTGCCTCACATTGTACCAGTTGAAACCCACTCCCACAGTTTGCTTCCACCTGAAAACTCTTGATTTTACCCCACCTCCTGCAATTCCTATTTTCTGTGGCATGTAATATTAAAGAGGAAAGATCCAGCCACATGTAATATTGTGCAATATATAATAGTCTTCAAATGGCGTTTATTAGTAGAGTTCTCCATCGAAAGAACTCAGTGCTCATATTTTCTGTTAGTTACAAAGAGGTTTTTAAAATTATTAACATTAGAGATAATTAGCATTACAGGATGCTTTAGTGGATAGTGGCAACACTGGAGCTCACTTCAATCACAACAACAACAAAAACACCTCACTGCCATCAAGTCAATTCTAACTCACAGTGTTCCTGTAGGACACGGTAGAAGTGTCCCTGTGGGTTTCCAAGGATGTAACTCTTGACAGGAGTAGGTAACCTCTTCTTTCTCCCGCAGAGAGGCTGCTGGTTTTGAATTGCTGACCTTGTGATTAGAAGTCTAACACATAATCACTGCACCGCTACACCACTGGAACAGCAACAGAAAGTTTAAACCGGAGTTGTTCAGGGGCAACTATACTTTACTCAAAGGTTTTTGACTGAGTGTGAGGTAAGCACCCCTAACATTTTCAATGTGCCAGCACCCCTAACATTTTCAATTAATTTCTATTTTTGAACTTGTAATCATAACCCTAGTGTCTAGCACAGTAGTAGGCTTTTTACAGATGCCTGATAAATATTTTTTATTAAGAAAGTGAGTTAATAATCTCCCTATTCTGGCCACAGATACTGTCAGATTCAGAAGTAAAAATACTTAAGAAACTTTTAATTCATTTTTAATTTAAGGATAATATGATATTCATACAAACTATTGATTAAGGCATCTACAATGCTGACTGGTTAGAATTTTGAGTGGAAATCCCTTTGCACTTAACTCAATTCTTGCTAAAAAATATTAGATTGTGATGATACAAAAAGAATGATTCCAGATGTTTATTCTTTTAGATTAGATTCCTATCACTGTGTAAATGGCTCTTGATGATGCAGTCTGCCTTATCTGAATTTTCTCTTAATGAACCATAGTAGAATTGTTGCTAACCTTGGCGTTAAATCCCTTAAAATTATTATATCAGCTGCTGTTTAAGTAATCATTATTGACCTCAGAAGCTGACATGGTTCCTTAAAATACCTGCAGGATCAACAATTAGGTCAAGAAGGAGATTATGATCAATGAAAATCACATCAATGTTTTCAGATTTCTATATCAAGATTGAGGGAAAATCATTCTCTTCGTTATTTACCACTCATGGAAGTGGGACAGCTAGTATGAAAAGAGATCGGTGGGCCCAACTTTTTCTTGGCAAGCTCTATACAAGCCTGGGAGGATATCTTATTTGTGTTTCTAACGTGTTGTATCCAGAAGACTTTGTGTGTGTATGTCTTAAATATATATGTAAAAAACATTTTCCATCTCAACATCCTTCACATATAAAATTCAGTGAACAGTATTTTTATCCCTTGCTGGTGGGATTGTAAAATGGGACAGTTGTTGTGGAAACAAGTTCGGCAGTTCCTCAAAAAGTTAAACATAGAAAAACTGTACAATCTGGGAACTCCACTAGTAGGCACATACCTACAAGACTTGTTGAATCACTAAGAAGTAAACATTAATGCCTCTTCATCAAAACAATAAGAATGATAATAAAAGAAAATTTACTTGACTTTGAAGATATGGAAATGGTTGTGCTAAAGGCATAGAAATATTCTCACATAAGATTTCATTAATTTTCTAATATCTGTAAGTTTATATCCAAGCTTCTTGACTCATCCCACCCCTTCGGTCTTCGGGATTACTCTGCCCAGCAGCATTTGTTCCGACTGAATAGCTTCTTCTGTTCATGGTCTTACCCCCTCAACATGCGATCCTGCCAGGAATACTTCGCTCTTCATTATCGGCTCCAAATGGCCTTCAGATTTTCCTCAAAAATAAATATGCTCTCCTTCTTTTCCTCCATCTCTTCCAATGTGTCGTTAAAACCTGAGTCAGTTATTAGATTTCCATAAATTTTTCCAGTTATTATAAACCACAATGATGGTTTGCTTTCAACTTCCATGGCATCACAGATTTTTTGAGATGTAAATGGTCTATAAAAATTACTGTCTGAATGTAAGATATGACAAAATAATAATTTATAAATTATCAAGGGTTCATGAGGGAGGGGAAGTGGGGAAGGAGGAGGAAAAATGTGGAGCTGATGCCAGGGGCTTAGGTGGAGAGCAAATGTTTTCAGAATGATGAGGGTAACGAATGTACAAATGTGCTTTATACACTTTATATATGTATTGATTGTAATAAAAGTTGTATAAGCCCCCAATAAAATGATTTTTTTTAAATTACTGTCTGATCCCCTTACAGAAGGGTTGTGAGGAGAAGACTGGCCAGTCAGGGTGCAGTGTAGCTCTGATGAAACATACAGCTCTCCTCTGGTTCTTTAATGCTTCCTCACCCCCACTATCATGACCCTAATTCTACCTTACAAATCTGGCTAGACCAGAGCATGCACATGGGATACAGATAAGCACTGGAAACACAGAGAATATAGGACAGATAAACTCCTCGAGACCAGTATTGAGAGTAGCCATACCAGGTGGGTAAGGGGAAGGTGGGGGGAGAAAGGGGAACCAACCACAGTGACCTACCTATAACCCCCTCCCACACCCCCCATTATGATGACCCAGTTCTACC
>NW_022103907.1:15703516-15727936 GCF_000313985.2 Echinops telfairi | reverse complement strand
CCTCCCAGGGGGGATAGACAACAGACAAGGGGGTGGGGGGGACATTGGACAGTGCAAGACATGAAAAAATAATAATAATGTATAACGTATCAAGGTTTCATGAGGGAGGAACGGAGGGGAAAAATGAGGAGCTGATACCAAGGGCTCAAGTAGAAAGAAAATGCTTTGGAAATGATGATGGCAACATGTACAACTGTACTTAAGAAAATGGATGTATGTATGGATTGTGATAAGATTTGTATGAACCCCTAATGAAGTGATTTAGAAACAAATACTGTCTGTTAAAGTACTCATATCTCCTTTACCCAGAAGGACTATTATCCCTTTGAGTGTTCATATTACAATTAAAGACAATGGAGGTGGATATATCTGACCTTCTGTCTTCCCTGGAACCATGAGACAGGGGTAAGATATGCCTCCACACTTTATCCTTTTTTTATCTATTCAGACCCCAACCATTTTTCCCATGCCCCTCTATATTTATGGTGAATTAGGTAATTTTTAAAAATGGCCACGCAGTTCTCACAGACAGTACTCATGGTTAAGGGAACTTATTAAGGAAGTCAGGATCAGGAAATACTAAGTATACCGTCATTAGTCTCCTCAGCCGGCAGTCAGGTCTCTCTCCAATTCTCAGCCTCTCAGATGTGTGGTAGCCAAGTTTCTTTATGGGTCTCAGTCTTCCAGCCAGTGTGGTCCCTTGGCCTTTGCCTCTCTCTATGGGTCAGGAAGCCAGCTGCATAGTCTCAGGCCAGATGTTGAGAAGATACCCCTAATCTTGGCAATGTTCCTTTGAGTCTCTATGTTGGTCTGAGATGCAACTGATCTCAGTGGCCTCTACAGCTATAAATGGAGGTACTGGATGAGTTCTTCCAATGTTCTTTTTTTATCTCCTCTCTACTACTTTCAAATATGGTTCATCCTTATAGCCAGGGGAATGGTAATGAAAATGGACCAACCTCTTCTATTAGTGTTGCATTAAATCCTGTTTGCTTAGTCCCACCTAATCATTTGCTGGAAGTTACGGAGACTTAGGTAGAAGATCCATTTTAAGAAATTTCACTTCATCATGCACATATTATGTACCTTATTTATAAAGTATATACCTTATTTTTCTGCCTCAAAATTTATAATTTTAAAATTAGAGCAGCATTTTAAGAACACAATTCTTCTCAAGTTAACCTAGGTTCTGTGTTAAGCAGGGTTCTCTAAAGAATTAAAATCAGGACACTTATGATTATATGTGTATGTATATATATGTACATACACACGCACACACATATATAGGTTTATACAACAGGAAGGACTAAAGCAGCAAATAAATCCATACAGCAATACAGAAGGCTCATTTCAACTCACTTTCATGGAACAGTTAATATGCTGAAGGTCCTTCTACTCATGCAGGATGCCAGTCCAAGGTCAAGGAAGCAGAAAACAAAGTCTGTCCTCAGGCAAGACTGGCAGTCTTGCCCACAGGCAGCACACAGCATGGTGGGCCATCAACAGTCAGTAGGGCTGGAGGCTTAGCAAAGCAGGCCCCAAGGGGATCTCAAACTCAAGTGATTTGCACCAGCAGCTCAGCAAAGTAGGTCTGGAAGGAGCCTCAAGCTTTAGGTATAAAATCTCTGGGTTGGCTCAGCCCACAGGTAGTGCAGCATACAGCTGAGGCAAAGAACCAGCTCAAGGAGCAGCACACTGGTCCAATCACCAGGGAGAAGAGAGATGGGATGCCCGCAGCAGGAGGTTTTTATTTTGGCCCTCCAAACAAACTACCACATGATTAAACTCTGCCCACCACATGTTCCTATGGAGGCATTGTTTGCACAATAAACCTAACTATCACAGGTTCAAATATAAATTTTATCTGTTTATTAATGAAGCAGTCAGGAGTAGGTTGTTTGCTTATTTTGTGCATAAAATATAATAAATTATGAGTGGGAAATAATTAATGGACAATGTGGATTAAGTAATATATAACATGTGTGCCACAGTTAAGCTATCTGAATTACTGCCACATTAAAATTGTGAAGACCATGGGATTATTTATTTCTGGCATCAGTGATCTCCAAATATTCTTTTTACTTGCATCCTTACTGTTCTTTATATTTTTATTTTTTGGTTTCTACCTCAATTTCAGAGTATTAGTTGTCTTACTTTTCTGATGTCAATAAGCCTATATCAAGGATAATATTATTCTTTTTTTGCTTTGGAACAAAGCTGGCGTTGTTTTGAAACCTCATCTGATTTTAAAATTCCTCTCAAGAACAATTACTGGCTTTTAAGAATTGCAAACACGGTGATTCAGAGAAGTAACGAAATGAAAGTGAATATGGAGAAACAGTTATATATGTCATAATCTTCTTCTTTAACTCTCGTTTTCCTGTACTCAGCGTTTTATGTCCACTCTTTTCCCCTCCATTATCATGTCCAATCTTTCTCAGCTATCTAACCATGTTTTCAAATAAAACTCCTGTTCATCTATTTAAAATGCAGCAGATATGGAACGCAAAAGGCAAAGGAAATGTTGAAGAAAGAAAACAAACCTAAGTCCATCCACTGTAGTGGTCATAATTTTCATTAGCTGGATCCCTTTCCTGATTTTGAGGGATATAGAATTGATTTTCTGCCAACAGTATTATTCACATATGATACATCTAAAAAGATATTCCATGATATCAAAGGATCTTGAAAAATTCAGGATGAAATGAAGTCAATTACATTTTTAATTGGAGAATTTCTCCAAGTCTTGATTATGTCAAGTATGCGTTACAAGTGTCTAGGTGGTGGTGCAGAGGGCCATGGAGTAGCCATCTTCCGAATACTTACTGGAAATGTGATAGAAAGGGAATGCACTGAGCTAGAAGCTGAATGATAATCTTCCTTTTCATAACTTTGTTTGCCCTTTTAGCATCTCCATGTCTATCTTTTGTACATAAAAGTACAGGACAAATCACCACTAAAGTGTCTTGCCGTTTTATTAATCTAAGATTTGGTAAGGATTTGAAAGTGAAGTGTTACTGATAAACTGAGATTCAGAGCTTGACTTGTAATATATGTCTTTCATTTTCCATGATTCCTCCACCTCAGTCTTCTTATTCAGCAAGTCCCAATAACTCATTTGGGTTTGGAGTAAAAAACTTTGCATATGGTTTCATTTGCACTTCAAGTTCATTGAAACCCTTACCTACAGTGGTTTGAGGTTGAAGCCACAGACACCTAATTTGTGGGCAACCAGCCCTAGTTGCAAACTCCAATTGTATAAAAGTGTGCCCATCCAAACTTTGCAATTATTTCCATTACTTTAGCCAGACCTTGAAATATCAGGATGAAAATCCAGGCTGGAAATTTCCATTGAAAGATTATTATTAATGAGACCTACATATTTTCATTTGAAGCAAAAGCATGAAATATGAAATAATAATAGGAAATACAAGAATAACTTCTATTTAAGAGTTTACACTTTGTTTTAGAAATCTTTTTAGATAAATCATTCCTATTAACTAAAAATCATGACTATTCTGAATGATATGTAAATTAAGCATAAATGGATTCTTCTGTGTCCTTCAGGAAGTTAAAAAACAGTCAAACCAATTAAGGATTCAGGTATTAGACTTGAGAAGTTACTTTCTTATGCCATTTCATTAACATGAAAGGGGAAAAAATCATGTTTTTTTAGATTAAAATTTTAAAACTTTATATTTAAATATTGGTTTAATAGAAATAGATTGAAAATATGTGACAAATTTTAGAAAATACTTCATTTTAGAGAAACTACTTTAAAACATCTAGTTTATGCAACTCATTTTCTCAGATCACATTTTTAAAAGATCTACTCAATTTGACTTCAAATCAGTAACATTTATGATTATTGGAGTGGTTGATCTGAAAGGCAGATAATTTGCTCAATCTCTTGAATGCAAATTGAATTCTCTAGTTTGGAAATATTTTTAAATATATTTTAAGTGTTAAATACTAGTGGAAGTTCTGTTCTACCATCCATTAGCTTGCTTTATGCAGTTTCTTTGTTATATTTCTTACAGATATTTAACAGTTTATTTTAGAATAGA
The DNA here is from genome assembly GCF_000313985.2 of Echinops telfairi. Lineage (NCBI taxonomy): Eukaryota > Metazoa > Chordata > Mammalia > Afrosoricida > Tenrecidae > Echinops > Echinops telfairi. Next base: position 15,723,869 of record NW_022103907.1, on the reverse strand, counting down.
TTTTAAATTATGGATATGCTAAGAAATTAGTATGGCTATTGACAGGTATCCCACCCTCCGTGTGTATTTCTAATAGGATCTGACATTGCTGTTGATGCTGTGAAGATGGTTCTAAATCACAGCAACCAAACGTGCAACAGCATGAGCCACTGAAGACCAAAAAGAAAAACAAACTCACTTCCATGGAGTCAACGATGACTCATCACGACCCCTCTCCGTTGGGATTTGTCTAATGTTATTTTCATGATTAAACTGGAATTTGGGGTAATTAGGAGGATAGTCATAATGATGAAGTAGACATTCATCATATCATTCCAGGGGTACACATGGTATCAAAAGGATTCTGTTTGCCTTAATGACCTAGAAGAGATAATGTTTGTTAGGTTTTCCCATTATAAAAGTATACCTCGTTTATCCTTGTACATATGATACTCATGCAGACTACACATACAGGGCTTTTTAAGAAAATAATATATGACTAAGAAAGTATTTAATGGTGACATAGAAATACACTCTCGTAAATCATAGCTGTTATGTTTGAACCCATAGTTACAGCCACTGGGCCAGTCCATCTGCACGGGGGTCTACCGCTTCTTTGTTGCCCCTTCTCTCTACAAACCATGATCTTCTTTTCCAGAAACCAGCCTCTCCTGATAACTTGCCCAAATTATATGAGAAAAGTCACCATCCTTGCTCCTTCCAAGGAGCATTCGACCATACCTCTTTTAAGACAGATTTGTTTATTCTTTTGGCAGCCCATGGTACTTTCATATTCTTTGCCAGCACCATAATTCGAATGCGTCAATTCTTCTTCTGTCTTCCTCATCCAATGTCCAATATGCACATGCATATGAAGCAATGGAGAATACCATGGCTTGGGTCATACATGCCTTAGTCTTGAAAGAACTACCCCTGCTTTAACAAGGTCTTGTGCTGCAGATGTAACCAATGCAAAAAGCCCTTTGATTTCTTGACTGCTCCTTTCATACGGATTGATTGTGAATTCAAGCAAGACCAAATTCTTGAATCTTTTCTCAATGTATCATGATGTTACCTTTTGATCCATTTGTGAGGACTTGGGGTTTCTTTATATCAAATTGTAATCCATATAGAATGCTTCGATGCTTGACTTTCATCAGCAAGTACCTTAAGTCCTCTTCACTTTCAGTCTGAAAGGTTGTGTCATCTGCAGATCGGAGATTGTTTATAAGCTTTCTTCTAATCCTGATGTCATATTCTTCTTCATTTAAGCCAGTTTTCCTGATGATTTTCTCAGCATACAAATTAAGTAAGAGGGTGAGAGGATATAGTACTGATACATATTGTTTCTGATTTTAAACCACACAGTATTATCTTGTTCTGTTTGCCCAACTGCCTCTTGATCCATGTATAGATTCCAGATGAGTACAATTAAGTGTTCTGGATTTCCATTCTTCTCAAGGTTAGCCATAGTTTGTTATTATCTACAGCCTTGAGAATAGCTTGGACTTCTTCCTTCAGTATCATTGGTTCTTGCTCATATGTTACCTTTTGAAATGGTTGGATATTGACTTGCTCTTTTTGCTACAGTGACTTGGTGTATTCAGTTGTGTTAGTCTGGGTGCACTAGAGAAACAAATCCAGGGAGACTCATTCATGTTTAAGAAAGAGGTTTATATACACGATCAATTGAATCTTGAGAAAACATCCCAGCCTAGTCTAGATCAAGTCCATACGTCTTATATTAGCCAATTTTGTTCAGTATCAGTCTATAAAGTCTTCTTCACACTCACAAAACACATGCAATGATGCCAAATGCAGGAAAATCACAGACCAGTGGGTGAAAGTCTTGTGGATCCAGTGGTGTTGTAAGCATCTCAGCTTTGGCAGGGGTCTCCATGTGGCTTCTCCAGCTCAGGGCACTATCTTAGCTAAATGTGTCTTGTCAGCTGCTATGTCTCCCAAAAGGTGTGAGTCAAGAAAGCGGGTGTTTCCTGCCTCCAAGAAGGAATACAGGAGTTCCCAGAATCCTCCAGAGATAGCCATGCCCACACTGAGGCCTCATTGACTATGACTTGATTGACAGGCTAGACTCTACCCCTTCAAATTGACGAACAATTATATAACTACCATATCTGTCAATCATCTTATGGCACTTCCTGCACCATTCAAGATTTTACCCAACCAATCTTTCAATATTGAAAATCAAGGCTTGAAGTCTTCCTTCAGTTCTTTCATTTTAAGATATTGAGACTGTGTTCATCCTTTTTTTTTTTTTCTTTCTAAATCTAGGCATTTGCACATTTTATTCTAATGTTTTACTCTGTCTTCTCTTTTTTCTCTACAGTTTTTTTTTTTATTTCACCATTTCCTGTATTTGCTTTATCTGCTATGGTGATTAAGTGCAAGTTTCTGAGTCTCTTCTGACATCCACTATATTCTTTTAATTCTTTTTCCTCTTTTTAATGACCGTTTTTGCTTTCTTCATGAATAATCTTGATATCCTCCTACAGCTTTCTTATCAGGTACTCTTGTCATTAATGTACAATGCATCAAATCTGTTCCTGAGATTTTTCTTGAAGTTCAGGTGGGATAAAACAAAGGCAGTGTTGTGGTTCTGGTGAACTTATTTTAATTTTCTTTACCTTCAATCTGAGCTTACATATGAGCAATCAGTGGTCTATTGCACACTCAGACCCTAGCCTAGTTTCAGTTGCTGATATTCAGTTTTTTCTATTTTCTCCTTCCACAGATACAGATAATTTGACTTCTATGTTTTCCATCTGGAGAAGTCTATGTGAATAGTCACTTTCTGTGTTGCTGAAAAATGGTATTCTCAATGAATCCGTCTTTGGTCTTGAAAAATTCTATCCTGAGATCAATTTCTAATGTTGATTATGTCATCAAGGTAATACTTTTCAACTATTGTTCCTTCTTTTTTGTTTTCAACTTTTGTGATCCAAAACTCCAGTTATGCTTTTTACCCTCGTGCCTGAAGAACTGCAAAATTGTTTTAGATGTGTTTTGCCTTTAGGAATTCTATCTTACAATTCTTCTGGTATAACTCTACACTGTAATGAATTGTTCTTAAATAGCAATTTTATTGCTACATTTCCTTACACGAAAGCATTCAATATTCTCTGAATCTTAGCACAATATTTCTACATGTGTTGTGGAGTTAACATTACAATCAGCCTACTCTCCACTATTTTATGATAAGCATTCAGAACTCTAACTAGGCTCAGCAATGGTCCTAAGACTAAACCAATTTCCATAACACTGAATGATCTCCTTGTGTCCCCTCTGTTAATCCAGTCCCTAATTATCCTTCAGGGGTCATCTTAAGGAATGTATTTTTGTTAAAGTATCTCCTGTTTAAATGTTAATTATCTTGATGGTCCACAGATGCAGGAGTAAAGAGAGGCTATGTAGATCATTTGTTTTTGTCTTTCCAATGAGGCATCTTGTTCTTTTGCATTTCCTACAGCACAAAGAATAATGCTGGACACATATAGAGTGCACAAAGAATGCTTCTTTTTTTAATTGATTGTGAAGTTTCTATTTCACTTTAGGGAAGTGGTCGATGAAGCTTGCCTGCTTTCCCTTTGCATTTGTCTGCCAATATTATTCATTAATTGGACTATGAATTCCAATTTTCAAATCTAAGGCTTTCTGACAAAAGAAATCTTGCTAACATGTTTTTCAATTTTTAACTGTATTCAGTGGTTATTTTCCAAACTTGAGCCCTTTGCCCTCCTTTTGGAAGCTCTCCAAACAAAGATGATTTCTAAATATTCTTCTTAAATTACAGATATACTCATAGAGAGCAATGATAATATATATATATATATACCAAACTAACATAAGAAACAGAAGTTGAATAGAGAATTAGTTGTTCTATATCAAAATTGAAACTTTTTTTTCAGATAATTTATATTTGTTTTCCTCCTGTGGAAAATTTAAAGAATCATTTTTAAGATCATATTAGAAGTGGTTCCAAGTGAATGCAACAAAGGCCTCCCTAGTGAGTTGGAGTGGTTTCCAAATCATTCCCATCAGAAGGAGATCTCACACAGAACTCTCAACATGCTTCTGCCCAATCCTTCACAACAAGGATGAGACAGAACAAATGAGAGAGCAAATGTGGCTGCAGGGAGTTGTGTTCTAAAAATGAAAACAATTCGGGATTCTGAGATAAAAGATCGTATTCTTTTTATCACAAAAGTCTGCTTTAGCAGAGGCTTTAACTGGATGCAGAATTGCTTTAGAAAGTGCTTGGGGGTGATGAGTGGGCAGAGGAGACCTGGAGCAGTCAATTAATTCAGTTGGTAAAGGGAGTAGCACCTATACCACCAAACTCTACAGGAATTGCCCATCCATTCATTAACTGTGAAATATCACTCTATTAATACCACTGAAAATGAAAGCATCACTATAAGTTACGAGACATGGATATAAATTAGAAAGCCAATAGTAAAAGGGAATTCTATATATTTTTTACTATATAAAATGTGCTAACTTATAGGCAAACCATATCTATGTCCCGATAGGAAGGCCTTTTTATTTGTTTGTTTTTCCCCTAGAGTAATTTGTTTTACTGACAAGTTGAAATAAATTCCTTTCTATCCCACTTTCATCATTTATAGTCTACAAATATAATAAAGCAACTATATAGACAGCCATACCTCCTAAGTCGGGTATAACTAGTAAACATAAATATACATGCACATATTAAAGTCACTATTAAACTAAATTTATTAGAACCTTATTCTCTCATTTTTTCTATATCCTTATATTCAATATCTCTATTTCTATTCAGCCTTTCTACCCAGTTGAGAACTGAACAAATTAAGGTCAACCTGTATGTTTTGTTGTTGAGGGGCCTTATGCAATGTCATGAACTGTGTTGAATTTTCCTGAGTAAGATAATTTATGCTGTTTACTAACTCTTGACGATTGCCTGATGTCAGCATTAAAGAACATTAGTCCTCAGAATGCATATTTAAGAATCAGGTCATTAATCCATTCAAGAGGGATTTTTTCTTTCTTTTAATTCAGCAGCACCATTGTTCTTGTTGGAAATGTGTATATCTTAAAGAAGTGAAAAATGAGCTAAATATCAAAGTCATTTAAAATCTCTCCTCTTTAGGAAAATATTAAATTGGCATACATTTATAAGAAACCATGAAATAATCTGCTGTGAAATATTATTAATATTCTGGTTAAAGAAAATGCACCAAATTTTCAATATAACAGTAACTTCAAGCTACTATAACATTAACTAAACAGAATAATCAGAGAATACTAAGCCTAAATAATATTATAAGAAATTTTATCATGTATTAAAAATGTTTCCACATATGTTATCTCTATCAATTTCACCTAAATCTTTCAAAAAACTTAAATTTACCAAAAACCTATGAGGTAAGTGAGGTGTGAATCTCCCAGGAGAGGGACACTGAATACAATAAAGTAGACCTGAAGAAGTATTATTTTATATTTTTGAATAACTGGGAATATTTTTCTCTTTCTGTAATTCATTCTTTCTATTTCCTTTCTTGATTTGATTCCTTGAGTCTGAGAGCGAAAGAAATTCTTTATTCAGACAATGATTGTGAAGAAATATTCTGTCTCATGTACAAAAATGCTACTAGACTAACAAGTGAACTTGTAACATCTCATAAAACAATTTGAATATGCAAAAATCTATTGTTTCTCTATATAAATTTGACACTCGGAAATTAACATTTTAAAAAATACTTAAAATAACATAATTAACAGAAAATTCTGAGATACTTAATAAAAAATATGGAGCATGTATGAACTGAGATTTTTTAAAAAACACTGCCCAAATAAAGTTAAAGTTGTTAATGGCGAGATAATACATGATAATTAAGATATTCACTATATATTCATTTTAAACTTATTACCATTGACTTTATTCCAATTCATGGTGAACAAATGGGACAGGATAAAACTGTTCTTGTAGGTTTAAGACTGTACCTGTTTATGGCTGGAGAAAACCTCATTTTCCCCTGAGGAATAGCTGTTGATTTCGAAGGCCGGACCTTAGTAGCCCATTGTATAGCCACTATACAATGTTCCTTAAGAAATTAATTCTCACCCAGTTGAGCTATAGATTCAGCATTATTTCAATTAAAAAGTTAGCTACCATCTTTGTAATGATTGACATAATTTTTAGAAAGATCTAGCATATCCTAAACTCCTTTGAAAAAGAAAACCAAGTTATATGAAATGACACTATTTGGTTTCAAAACCAAGTTATATGAAATGACACTATAACAGAAAACTGCAGTGATTAAGACTGTGGTTTGCACATGATAATATCAATAGATGCAGAACAACCATTCGACAACATCCAACACCAATTCATGTTTAAGACACTCAAGAAGATTGGAATGGAAGGAAAATTCCTCAATACAATACAAGCTATATATGAAAAACCAACAGCCAATGTGGTAGTCAATGGAGAAAAGATGAGATCAATTCCTCTGAAAAAGGAGACTAGACAAGGATGTCCCTTGTCCCCACTCCTATTTAACATCGTGCTGGAGGTCCTAGCTAACAATGTACGGCAAAGAAAGGACATCAAAGGAATTTGTCTGGGAAAGGAAGAAGTGAAACTATCATTATTCACAGATGATATGATTTTATATATGGAAAATCCTAAAAGTTCCCCCAAGAGGAGTACTGGAAGCAATAGAGGAATATGGCAGAGTAGCAGGTTACAAGATCAACAAACAAGTCTATTGCATTACTGTACATATTGGAGAAGGACACAGAAGAGGAGATCAAAAAGGGGATATCCTTCACAATAGCCAAACACAAATTGAAATATCTAGGGATATACCTGACTCAAAAAACAAAAGATCTGTATGAGGAAAACTACAAAACACTATTAAAAGAAACCAAGGATGACCTCAACAAATGGAAGGAGATCCCATGCTTGTGGATTGGCAGACTCAATATTGTAAAGATGTCAATTCTACCCAAGGCACTATCTAAGTTCAATGCAATCCCGATCCAAATTCCAGCAACTTTCTTCAAAGACTTGGAAAAACAGATTATCAACTTCATATGGAGAGGAAAAAAACCGAGAATTAGCAGAGAACTGCTCAAGAAGCAGGACAAACTCAGGCTTGCTTTACCCAACTTTAGCACCTATTATATAGGCGCAGTGGTCAAAACAGCATGGTACTGGTATAACAATAGGTATTCTGACCAATAGAAAAGGATTGAAAACCCAGAAATAAAATCATCAGCATACAGAAAACTGATCTTTGACAAGGGGCCCAAAATTATCAAATGGGAAGCGGATGCCCTCTTCAATTCATGGTGCTGTAAAAAATGGATACGTAGGTGCAGAAAAATTAAGCAAGACCTTACCTCACTCCATACACAAGAATAAACTCAAGGTGGATCACAGACCTTGAGGTTAAACCCCAAACTATTAGGGCCATCAGTGAGGAAATTGGGTCAAACTTGAGAACCTTGGCACAGGGATTACAAAGGCTATAGGAAATCAGGAAGGACACCAACACAGAGGAGGCACAAATTGACCAGCTGAGAATACTAAAAATAAAACACTTATGTGCATCGAAAGAATTCACCAAGAGAGTAATAAGAGAGACTACAGAATGAGAAAACATCTTTGGCAATGACACATCCAACAAAGGCCTTATTACTAAAATCTATAACACATTGCTAAGCTACAGCAAGAGAAAAACCAATTGTCCACTCACAAGGTGGGCATAGGACCTGAGCAGGAGTTTCTCAAGGGCAGAAATCCAAATGGCCAACAAATATATGAGAAAATGTTCCAGATCTCTAGCCATAAGAGAAATGCAAATTAAAACAACTATGAGATACAACCTAACACCCTCAAAGATAGCCCAATTCAAGAAATCAGAAAGTAATAAGTGTTGGAGGGGATGCGGAGAGATAGGAACTCTTGTCCACTGCTGGTGGACCTGTAGGTGTGTACAGCCATTATGGAAATTGATTTGGCGATATCTAAAACAGTTAGAAATTGAGCTACCCTATGATGCAGCAATCGCCCTACTGGGCATATACCCAGAAGAGACAAAAAACAAGCCACGGCCAGACATCGGTGCCCCAATGTTCATCGCAGCACATTTCACAATTGCAAGGAGTTGGAAACAGCCCAAATTTCCATCACCAGATGAATGGATTTAAAAACTCTGGTACATGCATACAATGGAGTATTGCACATCCTAAAAAGCAGTGATGAATGCATAAAGCACGTTGCTGCATGGGAAGAACTGGAGGAAATTATGCTAAGTGAAGTAAGCCAAACACAAAAAGACAAGTACTACTTGAGTCCGCTGAGGTAAGCTAAAAAAAAAAATTCAAAAGTGCATAGGGAAGAAGATGCTGTATACAGACGTCCCTGGAGTGAGGTCCAGGTAATATGGCAGGGGCCAGACTAAACTCAGGGGTATATATGGGATAAATATGGTAGCCCATTAAAAGGGAGGAGGGGAAAAGGTATGGGTAGCCTGGGAAACAGGGCATTAACCCACACAGGGGAGGGTGTTGATTGTGTCTCCACGGAAAGAGGGACCAGACTTCAACCCGGAGCTCCAAGACAGGAATGCAACACTAACATGAAGTAGGGAACAGATGGAGAAGCCTGAGATGCTGGCCCCATTTCCAACTGTGAGCCAATGATGGGGGAAGGGGAAGAAAAGGAAAGAGTGGAGCACATCCTGGCTAGCCAAGCCCTCAGGGACAATGTGACTGTTCAGAACAGTGATGCACAGAGATGACCACGGGGCCGGCCCCACCATGGGACACAACGTTCCTTGTTGACCCATCGCACCATTGGGGACAGCACTGGAATTGTGCCCACCATGAGCACACTACGCCAGCCTCTCTCTGGGGGCACGCATCAGAGCAGCAGGGGGAGCAGAGCGGTGAGGCTCCCAGGGATAGAGGTGGTGCCGGGGCATGGCACCCCATCATACTGGAATGGAAAGCACATTGAAGGAAAACAAACAGACCCTGAAAAATTCATATGGTTATATAGGTATGCATGTGTGAGTGTTGTTGTTGTAGTAGCCATTGTTTTACTTTCTGTTGTTGCTTCGATGCACTCAGTCTAGTGATGGTACATAGCATGTCTACCTGGAAGGGATAGGCAGAATAACAAACCAGAAGAGAGAACAATGGGATGACAGTTTCAGGGAACATGGGGGCAGGGGAGGCAGGGGAAAGGAAGAGGGTGTTAACAAGCTCAGGGACAAGGGAACAATAAGTGATCCAAAATCAATGTCAAAGAGGGTGCAGGATGTCTGGCAGGGCTGGATCAAGGGGCAATGTAACCGAGAGAAATTCTTAAAACCCAAATGAAGGCAGAACATGATAATGGGACAAGAGGAAAGTACAAAGAAATAGAGGAAAGAACTAGGAGACAAAGGGTAGCCATAGAGATTTTAATACAGGCATATAAAGATGCAAATATAGTTATATATGACGAGGGGCAAATAGATCTATGTACATATATTTATAGGTTGAGTATTAAGAAAACAGATGGACAGTGGGCCCCTGCACAAGGACTCCCTCAACACAAGAACACTTTGTTTTAACAATCCAGCAGTCTGAGATGCTCATCTGCCCGGCATGATCGCTGAAGACAATGGGTGCACGAGCAAGTGTGGTGAAGAAAACGGATGGTGTTCGGCTACCAAAAGATATAACACCTGAAGTCGCTGAAGACAATGGGTGCACAAGCAAACATGGTGAACTAATCTGATGGTGCCCAGCTACCAAAAGATATAACACCTGAAGTCTTAAAGACCTGAAGATAAACAAGCAGCCATCTAGCTGAGAGACAACAAAACACACATGGAAGAAGCACACCAGCCTGTCCTGACTTGTTCGCTGAGGACAAAGGGGGTACATTAGCAAAAGTGGTGAAGAAAGCCCAGCTATCAAATGATATAGCATCTTGGGTCTTAAAGGCTTGAAGACAAACAGGTGGCCATCTAACTAGAAAACAACAAAGCCCACACGGAAGTAGCACACCAGCCTACCCTGACACAAACACTGAAGACAAAGCAGGTGCATAAGCAAATGCAGAGAAGAAAGCTTATGGTGCCCAGCTGTCAAAATATATAGAATCTGGGGCCCCACAGGCTGGAAGATTAAACAAGGGGCCATCTAACTGAGAAACAACAAAGCCCACATGGAAGAAGCACACCAGCCTATAAGATAACAAGGCATCAAAGGGATCAGATGTCAGGCATCAAAGACCAAAATAAAAAAATTTAAAAAATCATAGCATTTTGAATAAGGGGAAGTGCAGAGTGGGTACCCAGGGCCCATCCGGGGAAAATTGGACATCCCCTTGCAGAAGGGCTGCGGGGAGGAGATGAGCCAATCAGAGTGCAGTGTAGCAATGATGAAATATACAATTTTCCTCGAGTTCTTAAATGCTTCCGCACTCCCCCCTCACCCCACTATCATGATCTCAATTCTACCTAATATATATCCGGCTGGACCGGAGGATGTACACTGGCACAGATAGGAACTGGAAATACGGGGAATCCAGGACAGATGAACCCCTCAGGACCAGTGGAGAGAGTGGCGATATCGGGAGGGTGGAGGGAAAGTGAGGGAGAAAGGGGGAACAGATGACAAGGTCTACATATAACCTCCTCCCTGGGGGATGGACAGCGGAGAAATGGGTGAGGGAGACGTCGGATGGTAAGATATGATAAAATAATAACAATTTATAAATTATCATAGGTTTAGGGGAGGGGGGAGTGGGGAAGGAGGGCAAAAAATGAGGAGCTGACACCAAAGGCTCAAGTGGAAAGCAGGTGTTGTGAGAATGATGATGGCAACATATGTACTATTGTGCTGAGCACAAAAGATGTATGTACAGATTGTATGAGCCCCTAATAAAATGATTATAAAAAAAAAAGGCTGTGGTTTGGGCATGAACATTGACCAACAGATTACCGAAACTACAGCTTGAATCCCAAAACAGAATTACACGTATCTGGTGAATTTATTTTTTTTACAAATGTGACAAGGTATTTAAGTGAGGAAAGCTACTATTGTTAAAAAATATTAAATAACTTGATAGATATATGTAGATATCATAGCATATAAGTATTGATTAAATGAATATACTCATATAATTGAATGTTAACGTTTAAAATAATATAACATTTTGGATGAAAACATTGAAAATATTAGGATCATGCTTTTTAAAATATTTCTTAAGTAGGACACAAATATTTTCGAAATACAAAAACAAATTTGATTAATTGGATTTAATCAAAATTTAAAACTTTCACCTTTCATAATCACCATTATGAACTGAAAACGCAAGCCATGCGAAAGAAAAAATAATTGAATATTACACATATGACACCAAAGTGTTCCTATAATATCTAAATAGCCCTTCCAAGTCAATAATCAGAAGGCAAGCATCTCAACTAAATTAAGAAGACAGCTGAAATGACACTTTTCAAAAGAATACATACAGGTTGCAAATAAACACCTATAAATATCTTCATTATTGTTAATAATTAGAGGAATTCAAATTGAAGCCACATTAATATGCCACCAATCATCCACTAGGTTGACTAAATTTAAGTATGAATTTACCAAGTGTCAAAAAAGACAAAGTATTACAGGAAGTCATTGTTCGGTCATTGACAACACTTCAATTTTCTAGCTCCTGAGTTTGATAATTCATCGCAATGGCCACAAAGAACTCAAAGACAATATTCTTGATTAAAAAGGTTTATTAAGAAAATTAATCAGTTGCAATGCATCTGAGAAATGCTCAGGAAAAGGACGTTCAGTCAAGGCATGTTACAAAGTTCTTTCAGGACTGCTAATAAATGTCCAAAGGACTGCGGCCAGCTTCAGTCTGAAAGCACTCAGCTCCATCTCTGTGGGTCAGCAAGTCCCTTCCACCCCCCACCCCGCATTGAGTGCCAGAGCCTCCTCTGCAAGTCAGTCTCCTTTCTTCCAGGCGCTCAGCTTTGCTTCCTTCCTCTGTGGGCTGGGACGCCTCCACTCTGCCCCATGTTCTGATTCCTGGTTCTGCTTCTCCTTCGATGTTACAGTTGTCTTCAGGATCAAAGAGGTTCAAGGCAAAGGGATTCGGAGCCCAGAGAATGCACTCCACTCCCGGTTCTTGCTGGTAGTGAAAGCCCTTATTTAGAGGGCTCATTTTATACTCAACAGGATGGTGATCTAATGAGTCCTGTTTACGACCACTTACAGGTGAATCCTATCAGTGTTCCCCCCACTTTCTTACCTCGACCCAGGCAGGAAACAGTCATTTGGTGGGAGTTACAGCGACTTCACTAGAAGAGCCATATTTAATAATTCACTGCCCCTGCAGTCATATACATTTTTTGTGTGACTATAAAATGGCACAATCACTTTAGAAACAGTATGTGTATGTTTTAACAAGTTAAGTATGTACTAACAATATAATCCAAGTGTGCTACACTTGGGTATTTATTCGAGGGGGTAAAATGCATATGTCAATATAAATCATGTACACATTAATATTCACAAGACTTATTATGTAATAGTAAAAAGAAAAGAAAAGAAAATGCTAGTCAATTGGTAACTGAATAAAATATATTTTGAATACTACCTAGCAATGTAAACTAATAAACTCTTGCTATCTACAAAAACATGGATGAATCTCAAAATAATTAGTATAAGTTAAAGAAACCAGATTAAATAAGCCTATTTATTTTTTGCAGTCACATTAAAAAAAATCTTGAAAATTTCAACACTATATAATAAAATGAGAGCAATGCATTGATTACTGGGGAATGGGAACTAGGGAGGAAGAATAGCTACAGAAGTGTGCAAGGTTACTTTTGCCCATAAAATATATTTTATCTTAACAAATCATAGTAGATTCACAAATATAAGTATATGCCAAATTTAGAAAGTTCTTATTTCACATATGCATAGCTGATAGTCTACCACTCTAGTGCCAATTGTATTCTCGGACAGCTGAAAAGGTCTAAAAAGAACAATTATTTTAAAAATTAATAAATATTTTATGTTGGAAATTTTAAAATTAAAAGCAAGCCAAAAGACAAAAACAACTAAAGGCTCTTCCAATTATGTGAGTGTACACGGTCTTATTTCACCATCTTTTATTGGTATACTACTAGACGTTGTTTTCTTTTATTTTTCTATCATAGAGCATTCTATATTTCTAAAAAATTCTGGTTTTCATATCAAAATATTAATTTAGGATAAAATTCCTGAGCTTGTGCATCAGAATTCAAAGACAAAAACAGTTTAAAATTTTGTGATATGCATTATCAAAGTTTGTAATAATCTATACTCTGATCTCCAATGTGGGAGGACATGTTTTCTTACTGACAAATATCTAGATAGCAATTATAGAGAACTCATCAACTGTTTAAGGACTCGTGTCTGATAACTTAACAGCATTTTGTTTTTACATCATTTCATGTCAGATAATCCACTTTATAATGAAAGGAAGTCATTTTTATGATTAAGGCTATCAATGGAGAGTGATGACTTAATTTAAGAGCAATGGGTTGGCTATGAATTTTATATGCTTCTGCCTTCACTTAAGATATAGTATATTAAAGTGTCTAAAGTCTTAATTTCCTATTCGTTTTAGAAGAAAATCTTAGAATTATATATGCAAAAAAGTTACAATTAATTATTCTTATCTATCTGAGATAAGCACAGAAATACAGATGGACTTGTCTCCTGCAAAGGCTGGAAGAAATATCACTGAAGCCTATTACAGTCTCTTTTCACACTTTCTTCTTTTCAAGATCAAAGAATTGGTGGTGCCTGTTACTCTGGCCCAGGACCTTTACATTCATAATTCAAAAATAGACTAGGGCAAAGCCTAAAATACTACTTCTATAGTGACAGTATAATTGGAGAAGTTTAAATTCTGTCTCCAACATCAATGAGTTATGTGACCTTAAGCCAATTGCACAGGTTTTTAGTTTTCTCAGGTGTACCCTGGCGCTGATAATAATTCTAATTAACTCTACAAATATTTATTGAAGTTCTTTGATGTATCACTTGTGAGTGTCTGGGTGGTGCGAATAGTTACCAGGCTCAGCTGCTAATTGAAAGGTTGGTGGTTTGAGTCCACTCAGAACTACCTCAAAAGAAAGGCTTGCTGATTTACTTCTGAAAATTTAGGTATTACAAGCCATAATGGCCATAGTTCTACTTCAGCATACATCAGGCCACCCAGCGTTGAAACCTTCTCTCTAGCAGTGGTTAGTAGTACTGGTAAGCACAGACACAACCTCTGCTTCCAGTGTTTAAATATGTAACAGGGAGACACGCCTCACTCAGTTGAATATCCAAAAATCATGAGCTGCATGATCTTAAACCTGGGGAATGAATCCTACTCTGAGAAGTAAACTTGTAGCTGCATAAAATATGCTTAATAGGAAATCTGAGGGTGAGAAGGATTTTTTAAAGAAAAGACAGCATCTTAAGCAGAAAGAAGATTCTCAGTGCTAGCAATTTTAAGGATTAAAGAAAAAAATCTACAGGCAGTCTCTGGGTTACAAACAAGGTCCATTCCTTATATGTCTGTAAGTCAAATTTGTAGGTAAATTGGAAGAGGTGCATATGATTCTTATTTAACTTCATTTAGTCAAATATTGCCTTAGTATATAGCCTAGATTTCACCTTTCTATGCATTAGTAGGGTAAGGGTTACACACTAATCAGCAGTTCAAAGCCACCAGGTGATCTACAGGAGAAGAAGGCTTTCTACACCTGTAAACAATTCAGGCCCAGAAACCCACAGGGACAGTTCTACTCTGGCCTATATGGTCCCCATGAGTCAGAATAGATACCTTGACAATGAGTTGCATATAAAAGGAGCCCTGCTGCTGTAGTGGTATATGAGTTAGGTTCCAAACTCCAAGGTCAGAGGTCTAAACCCACCAGCCACTCAGAAGGAGGAAGATGATGCTTTCTGCTCCTCTGAATATTTACAGCTTCACAAATCCATAAGGGCATATTTCCCTATCCTACAGGGTTGGTATGAACCAGAATAGATGTGATTGTATTGTGTTTGCAGTTTGGGACACACATAAACCACTTAAGAAACACTTCCAAAAGCACCAGCTAACCCTGAAGCCACACGATGCTTTCCTTATTTCAGAAAGTAGTGTATGCTTTTGTTATTACAAACGACTGATTATATTTAACTTGCCATTTTAATATAGTCAGTTTTATGGCAGTTTGGTCTTAAAATACAAGTGACTAGTCAATTGGATGTTCTTAGTTGGGAATATACTGTGTGTACTTAAGTAAAAAATATTGCCACAAAACTATATAAACCTTTATTAAACAAACTTAAAATGCGAAGCTATTCCTTTTGACACATCCTCTATCTTAGTCTATACACTTTTAAATGAATTCTTGTTTCCATCTCTCTAGCCTTTCCTCTTTGCTTTAGATCACATTAGAAGAGAGTTTCGGCGTTCTTAAGGAACTCAACTGGTGATTAGTATGAGTATTTTGAGTCTCTGTATGATGATGCTTGAGTCATTTCTTCTTTGATTTTAGTATCCTCGAGTGCACTTCCAGGACATTGAATAGAAGAACATGCAAGTTAGCTACACAGCAGGACAGTAGCCAGGAAATTATGAGTGATCTCAAAAGGCAAATGGCTGGTCCCCAAACAAATGGTGTAAAATAAGCAGTAGGTTAAATACATATGAAATATACTTTTATCCTGTATCTATCATCTTTCTATTAAGTTCTGATGTTGCAAGATAGTTCCAAATGAGTAAGTGCACATCTACCTCGAAACTAAAACAAAACATTTCATTAATGCCATTCCTTCTTATCAATTTAAAACTTTAGCCCAAAAGAAAGATCTTCACTGGAAAAAAGCATAGAAGAAGAAAGAACATAAAAGACAGAGATAGTATGTAGAATGTTTAATTCCCAGACCAAGAATGAGAGAGAATGAAGCAGAGAATGCACTCAAAGGGGATAAGGGAGCAATTACCCTCTGAGTGGACATATTCTTGACTTTCTTTAGTGCTTACATGCTCCATTTGAGTTACGAGTTAAGTGGCAAGGATTTTAATTGTTAAAGAAGTTACTAAGTGTTTTAGACCTGGTTAACTAAAGGAACAAATCCAGGGACACTCATATATGTGCAACAAAGAGGTTTATATCAAGAAGTAATTATAATCAAGAAAACATCCCAGCCCAGTCCAACTCAAGTCCTTAAGTCCGATACTATTCCATGGGGACTAGTGAGGCTACTAGACTCACAGCAGCCGCATGCAGTGATGCAGAGTGCAGGGAGATCACAGACTGGTGGGTGCAAAGTCCTTTGGAGCCAATGGTGGTAGCTCTGGCTGCTCTCTGAGTGACTCCATGGCAGGAAGGTGAAGACAAGAGAGAGGGGGGCAGGTTTCCAGGGCTCTCCTTTGAGAAGGCCACGCCTACACGGAAGCACCAACACTGGTGGGGACCTGATTGACAAGTTGAATAGCACTCCTACACTTTGACATATCTTCAAGTTGACATGAAATTATGTAACAACCGCAGTTTTTTTTTAATTGATAGCTTCACCCCTTAGAACAGACTCTAAAGTCATTGAATTACTCCTGTTAAAGTCATTCATTCTACCACTAATTTTACCTTGTACTTGAGAATGAAATATTTTTTACTTTTAAGTACCAGTAATAAAATAGATTTTCAAATATTGGCTTGGGAATACTATGACACCATTTTGTGATAAAGAGCTTGGGCCTAGATAGTAGTGTGAATGCACTCCCACTTTAGAAACTGGTAAAGGCCATTACAATTTTCTCTAGGGAAAGATGAATAATGTACATACATTATCAGAGAGATTCAAATAGTTATGTATCTAAATTGGGCTTTGGCATCTCTGCTTCCATATTTGGCCAACATCTGCTGGACTTTGTCTTTGGTCTTGGACTTTAGAAGGAAAATACAGAAAAATGCCCTTCAACATCTTGGCTCATACTCTGTGATCTTGTAAACCTGAGTGGAACATTTTTTCCTGTAGAGGCTCAAATAGTTAATGTGTTAGGCTTATGTGAGCATTCAAAATGGTAAAAACACTTTTTTTTTAGGTGATGGGATATACAAAAACAGCAGATGGGCAAGGTTTGGCCTACAAGCTGTAGTTGGCAGATTCCTGCAGTACACTAACATATATGCATATAATCAGCATATGAATGATGATGCAAGACTATGACTTTAGTTCATATTATTAAAATGAACAATTTAGAGAAATACATTAGGATGTAAGTTTAATACAAGGGCACCTACCTCCAAGTATAAGTATGCATCCTAGAAGTCACTTAGGTTGAAATTTTCCCGTGTGCCTTTTATGCTGAAATTTGAGATATAATTGAAGTATAAAAGCATATTTATTATTTCAAGAATAAGTGATCAATCGATAATAAAAGTGATTTATATAGGGAACCAAAGAATAGGGATTTTTAAATAGCTAATCCATGATTCTGGATTCTAGATAGCATTTCAAAGCACACGTGACTTTTAAGTACAAAATGTTATATTAGTATTATAATAATCCAAAGCAAAATACTAGCTAATATATAGCATTTTACTTAATCATATATATTTGGTCTTTTATAATTTGTAGTAGTAACAATAATTTCTATTATTATATTTTATATTTATGCACATTGTGCAATTATATCAAAAGTCTTTTAAACAAATAATTTTTGAGTTTTCTTTGTATTAGATGAAGATTAATTCCAAGCATAATATTTTAGCTCAAAATATCATATGGAGAAAGAAAATAGCATTAAACAATTTTATATTGCATCATCTTTGATATAAAAATAAATTTTAAATAAAATTGTAATAAAGGAAAATAAATATTGGGGAAATCTAATGTATGTGAAATAGTGTTTTCATCAATCAAGCTTTAAAACAATATATTTTGAAGAATGCTTTAAGAATTAATTCTTTGTAGTTTTACGTGTATTGTGGCTAAAGTTTACATGAAATCTACTGCAATGATTGCCATAACCACTAATCATTTTAATAAATGTGGAAGATTTTTGAGATTGTTCAATGTGTGCCTTCAAAGGTATAATGATCCTCCTAAGGTCATTGTGCTTAAAAGCTTCATATTCATGTTCTGTTGTATACATGAAGATTAGCGATATTAGTAAGTTAATTATTTCTGTATCTTGCACCCGGCACATTTGAACATGCCCAAACAAACCAAACCATCTTTAAATCTGACAGCTTGGGGGAAAACTGATCAAGCTACTCTTGCTTCTACTAGACTTGTTTTTTGAGAGATTTCTTACATCTTCAACCCCTAGCAATGCAGTAAAATTAACTTAAGAAATCTATATAAAAGGTGAAATTAAGAAAGATTTCATGCATTAAAAATTGATCGAATAGTATAAAATTTGTCAATGATTTATGGATTATAAGCATACAATGTTTATTCCCATCCTACAGTTGTTCGTTCAGAAAATAACTGTAGCACCACCTAATGGAATAGAATTATGAGCCATGATCAGAAAAATCCGGAGGTAACAAGTATGGGCACAAATGCTACAGTTTACAATAAACTGGAAAGTATTTATGAGTCTCCACTTGAATTCAGCCTCCTTTGAATTCCTCTCACCGCTAGGCAGCAGTGGGAATAGCTTTGTCCTCTGGCAGAGTGCAGTGGAGAGTGGATTGCTAGTTAGTCCAGGGAGAAGCAGTCTAGGCCTCATGACTTTCCTGGGTACTAGGAACATGTGTCCATAAATCAGACCCTGACCACCTTGGTCAGAGGGCGCTGAACCAACCTTGCAAGCTCTTGTGTCTAGCACAATGTACAGTCTCCAGTCATGGTCCTATTCTCATTCTGTGTCCCACTTCTAATGGTTAAGAATTGATCTGACTCTAATCATGCATTTGTGACAGCTTCCTTGGTCCTCCCCTGTCCTTTTAAGTATCGGGATCTATGCAAACCCTGTATTCCATCACAACCTATGCTAATTTTCTTCCTCGTTCGGATGATGTGTACTTCTCTGTGTCTTCTGCTTTGCTGTTTAAGATTTAATAAATGCGCTTCTTAAATTAAATAACAAGGTTGTGTATATTGTGTACCCTAAAACCACAGATTATGTATTTATTTGCTTATGTATTTGATTTTGAGATGTTTTCATTTCAGAAGAGAATTTTTTAAAGTAGTATAATTTCAGCTTCTCTCCCCAGCCCATTTAACTTTTCTTATAATTATTTGAATGTTTTATTGAACATAGTTAACATTTTATTAATTATTTGAGCATCTATCAAACTCATGCTACTAGGGGGCGACTTGAAGGTGTAGTGGATATAACTGGGCTATTAAACTCAATGTAACCAGTTCAAACTCACCAGCCACTCAAGAGAGACTATGATTTCCACTCCCATAAATAATTAGTCTCTGAAACCCACAGGGTCAGTTTTTGCCTTGTCCTATAGGATTGTTATGAGTTCTAATTTACTTCATGGTAGTGAGTTTGGTTTGCATTTCAGTGCTACTAGAAGGGATGTATATTCAAATTATTTAATAGCTGGTTCACCCCCTAAGTTTTTAAAACAATTTTAAATTGGAAGTTAATACATATAGCATTCCATAGTTCAATCACTTCAAGCAGTATGCACAATTGTTACCACAATAAGTTTCCAAACATTCTTTTCCTTCCTGGACTCCTTGATATCGTCACCCTTTTACCACTGCCCCAACACCAACACTGTACTCCCACCACAAAACCCTTATCCCACTTGCCTAGAATAACCTATTGGTTCATAAATCCTAAGTTTCATATACCGAAAACCAGGAAAACATAGCACAAATTCAAGAGGGTAACTCCAAAGACATACCACATCTGAGATAAACCCTAATATGAAGAAATAAAAAAATTTGTAGAGAAAATGTTGTAAAATCATGTCACATCTAGTATGCATCCAAAAGGGGTCAACTGACAAAATTATTACTGTTCAAGTCAGGTTTAACCCTTTGATGTTCCATACATATTAAAAAATGATATACCACAAGGTAGTTTATTATTATTCAATAAGAACACTAAAAAAGTGTAAACAAAATAGATTAAAAGAATAGGTAATATATTAATGAAAAAATATTAAATAATACCTGATAAAAACAGTAACTGTTATTTAAGAAATTTCCATATTACTTCTTGATTGGCTTCCTCACTTTCAATATTCTTCATGTTTATCTGAGCTCATCTGTTTCATGATTTATCCTTAACCATCTTTTCACTATAGGAATAGGATCCCATTCCTTTTTTTTTTTT